>NC_090030.1:25454210-25609210 GCF_037176765.1 Anolis sagrei | reverse complement strand
ACTCTATCTAGCTCATCTATCTATCCATTGATTGATCGATCTTATCTATATATTTAGTTGGAAATAATCAATAGCATTCCAGCCCTCTGCTTCTACTGTATCTCCAGTTTCTATGCTATCTTATCTGTCTTATCTATCTATCTATCTATCTATCTATCTATCTAATTGGGACTAAGCAATAGGATTCTAGGCTCTACTGCCATTGTATCTCTAATTTCTATATCTATCTATCTATCTATCTTATTTATCTATCTTTCTAGTTGAGACTGATAGATAGGATTCTAGCCTCTACTTCTGCCATATATCTTCAATTTCTCTCTCTCTCTCTCTCTATCTATCTAGTTGAGACTAATCTATAGGATTCTAGCCTATACTTCTACTGCATGCCTCCCATTTCTATCTCTACCTACCTATCTATTTATCTAACTGGAATGAATCAATAGGATTCTAGACCCTATTTCTACTATCTATCTATCTATCTATCTATCTATCATCTATCTATCTATCTATCTATCTATCTATCTATCTATCTATCTATCTATCTATCTATCTATCTATCTGTCTATCTACCTACCTACCTACCTACCTACATACATACATACATACATACATTCTGTGTAGTGGAGGCTCCTTCTTTGGAAGCTTTTAAACAGAGGCTGGATGGCCATCTGTCAGGGGTGCTTTGAATGCAATATTCCTGCTTCTTGGCAGGGGGTTGGACTGGATGGCCCAAGAGGTCTCTTCCAACTCTATGATTCTATGATTCTATGATCTAGATGGGACGAATCTACAGGATTTTAATCTCAATTTCTACTTTATCTATTCTTTCCTTCCTTCCTAATAATAATAATAGCACCAGGATTGGGTGCTATTATTGGGAGCACTGGGATTGTGGCACAGCCGAGTGTCAGCTGCATTAAGATCACTCTGACCAAAAGGTCATGAGTTCGAAGCCAGCCCGGTTTGGAGTGAGTTTTCAACCAATTGTGTAGCCTGTTGTCGACCTTTGCAACCCAAAAGACAGTTGCATCTGTCCAGTACGAAAATTAGGTACCACCTTAAAGTGTGAGGAGGCTAAATTAACAAATTTATTAGGCCATAAAAAGACTCCAGCAAAGCACTCCAGCAAAAAAGCATGCGGGGAATGCGGAAGTACTTAATCTGTGTCGCAGATGGACGATGAAAGCGACAGCTCCCCTGGCGGCCAGAAAAAGTTAAATAGCCTCTGTGTATGTCTGTATATGTTTGTATGTCAAAATTGGCATTGAATGTTTGCCATATATGTGTACACTGTAATCCGCCCTGAGTCCCCTGCGGGGTGAGAAGGGCGGAATATAAATGCTGCAAATAAATAATAATAAATAAAATAAATAATCATTGCCATCATCTTTATTAATATTCTACCCTTTCTCCCCAAGAGGACTTTCTTCCTTCTTTCCCTCCTTCATTCCTATCCATTACTGAGTTCTTCCCTTTTTATGAATTTAGTTATGCAAAAACATGTTGCATATGGGATAGATACTCTCTATCTAAACAGAGGCAGGATGGCCATCTGTCGGAGTGCTTTGAATGCCTTGAATGCAATTTTCCTACTTCTTGGCAGGGGGTTGGATGGGATTGTCCATGAGATCTCTTCCAACTCTATGATGCTAAGTAATACAATTTAACCCTTGGGTGCTATAGATATCCTATATGATATTATAGGGGTGGGATTGGGGGTTGCTGTTTTTGAAAGAACCGCAACCAGAACATGGTTGCAAATTCAAGACCAAGTCTACTCTGTCTGGATGAGGAAATAGCTTTTTTCTTTCAGTAAATAAGAGAAAGGACAAGCGACTGTGTGGCAGCAAATGTTGACAATTCCCTTTTGGGGACCAGGATTAGGAGAGGAGATGAGGATATATGAGTGGAAGCACAGCTCAGGGGAGGCCTACAGAGAGAGTCAATATCCCCCCAAAACTCCCCTGCGAACAACAAAAAAGGATGCCTTAAATTAGCTCCCCTTTTATCTCCCGGGAGGCGAGCAAACACCAGCACCCCAAGACCTGTGTCAGGTCCATGTTTACAAAGACGCCCTCCTCTAAAGGAAATGGAAACTATCCCACCAGTTCCTTCTTTCCTTCCCTTTCTTTCTTTCTTTTCTAAGGAGGAGGAGGCAGAGAATGAGAAGGGAGGAGGGGGGAGAGGAAGGAAAGAAAGTTGCCAATATCTCAATCAGGGACCAAGTGACCTGTGACCCGGAGGGTGGCCTCATTGTCCTTCTCCTTTGGTGGGGGGACATCCCCTGCATTGACCCCTTTCTGCCTGACTGAGCCCTGAGGGGCAACCGAGGCAAACAGACCCACCCAAGGCATGCAATGAGGCCCAAGACAGTGGCCTCGGTGGCCCTCCAAGAAGTGGCTTTGAAAGGAAAGGAGGTCGGGCTACTCCAAAGCAGGGTCAGGTTGGATGGGGACTATATGTCTTTCCAGGGCATGGCTTTCAAATCTGCAGATGACAGGATCAGAACTCAAGGAGACCTTAGAGCTGGGCCAAAACTAACTCAATGAACTGTAGTCTCTTGAGTAGTCTCTCTCGGATGCTGGACGAGTGCCTGGCCGCTGTGGCTGTGGCTGTCTGGATGAGGAGGAACAAGCTGAAGATTAATCCTGACAAGACAGAGGTCCTCCTGGCAGATGACAGGATCAGAACTCAACAAGACCTTAGAGCTGGGCCAAAACTAACTCAATGAACTGAAATTGTAGCCTCTTGAGTAGTAAAAAGGCAAGATCTCTCTCTCATCACCTTCAGGAGGCTTTCAAATGCTATGCTATGGACCTTCCGAAGGACATCAGCTTTGAGTCTCCTTGAGAGAGAGAAAGCAGGATACAAATTCAACCAGTCATAGAATCATAGAGTTGGAAAAGACCTCTTGGGCCATCTAGTCCAACCCCATTCTGCCAAGAAGTGGGAAAATCATATTCAAAGCACCCCTGTCAGATAGCCTCTGCTTTAAAGAATCCAAAGAAGGAGACTCCACCACTCTCCGGGGCAGAGAGTTCCACTGCTGAACAGCTCTCACAGTCAGGAAGTTCTTCCTCATGTTCAGGTGGAATCTCCTTTCCTGTAGTTTGAAGCCATTGTCCCATGTCCTAGTCCTAGAAAACAAGCCTGCTGCCTCCTCCCTATGAATTCTCCTCATATATTTATACATGACCCTCATCATGTCTCCTCTCAGCCTTCTCTTCCACAGGCTAAACATGCCCAGCTGTTTAAGCCACTCCTCATAGGTCTTGTTCTCCAGACCCTTGATCATTTGCGTCACCCTCCTCTGGATACATTCCAGCTTGTCAATATCTCAGTTCAATTGTGGTGGCCAGAATTGGACACAGTGTGATTCCCCCTTTTCTGACCAAGGCTAAATAGAGGGGTAGCATGACTTCCCTGGATCTAAAAACTAAACTCCTATTTATGCAGGCCAAAATCCCATTGTCATCATTGTCATTGTTGGCTAATCATAGAATCATAGAATCATAGAGTTGGAAGAGACCTCATGAGCCATCCAGTCCAACCCCCTGCCAAGAAGCAGGAATATTACATTCAAAGCACCCCTGACAGATGGCCATCCAGCCTCTGTTTAAACACCTCCAAAGAAGGAGCCTCCACCACACTCCGGGGCAGAGAGTTCCACTGCTGAACGGCTCTCACAGTCAAGAAGTTCTTCCTCATGTTCAGATGGAATCTCCTTTCTTGTAGTTTGAAGCCATTGTTCCGCATCCTAGTCTCCAGGGAAGCAGAAAACAAGCTTGCTTGGAGACTAGGACATGGAATAATGGCTTCAAACTACAAGAAAGGAGATTTTTAATGTTTAATTTGTTGTCCACAAGGAATCCAGGATCTTTTTCACATGTATTGCTGTTAAGCCAAGGATCCCCCATCCTATATCTTTGCATTTCATTGTTTCTGCCTAAGTCAATCACTCAATCAACCAATAAAACAGAGCATTGGCATGGAAGTTTAGGCCTTCCTCACAGCCTGAGTGAATGGAGTCCACCTTGAGGTCCACCTTGAAGTCTTCTAGACCACACATACCACACTATGTGGCTCAGGCTTCTGTCCTGGAATCAAATTAGATCCTAATGTGACCCTATTTGCTTCCAGGATACATCAGTATGATATCCCGTTAACGTCAACATGGCTTTCCTAAGACTTAGTTGTTGCAATGGGTTTTTAAAGCCTGAAGACCTCCCACCACTTTGGGTTGGTCCTTACCCATCAATGGACCAAGGCAGTGGGTCACAACTTTTGGTTTTCTGGTTGTTTTCAAGTACCCATCAGGGAGTTAAAATCCCAAACATCTAGAAGGTTGAGAACCACAAAACTAAGACACAGAGACAAAGCTCAAAGCTTCAAACTACAGGAAAGGAGATTCCACTTTAACATGAGGAAAAACTTCCTAACTGTGAAAGCTGTTCAGGAGTGGAACTCTCTGCCCCAGGATGTGGTGGAGGCTCCTTCTTTGGAGGCTTTGAAACAGATGCTGGATGGCCATCTGTCAGGGGTGATTTGAATGCAATATTCCTGCTTCTTGGCAGGGGGGTGGACTGGATGGCTCATGAAGTCTCTTCCAACTCTTTGATTCTATGATTCTATGATTTAAAAGGATGCGCGGCCAAGTCCTTCCTTTTCCTCTGTCAGAAAATCCATGTCCAATTTCCCAATTTCCCACAAATAATATATTTCCTGCTCTCCATTTCACATAGACTTTTCTCACTGGGACGTTCATATAAACAGAAGCACACCTTTGATAGACATTGGCCTCAACTCAAACCAAGGTCTGTCTCTTTAGTCCCAACTAGGATAGACTATTGAGTTCTCTATTGATGGATACATCAATAAATAGGTGAATCCCATTGTTTGAATGGAGTTACACTAGGTTTCTGACCCTGTTTTAATCTAGTCAGGATCAAAGTATACACAATCCATCATATTCTAAGGTAGAGAAATCATGTGCGGACAGGATTGTAATAAGATATCGTTCTTGATATATAGCCTCATCTTTCCAAATAAATGTCACCAACATGGCATAAGACTCCATTAGAATTAGAACATCTCTCAGAAGTGCACAGATGTGTAAGTCATGCTCAATTGGTTACAACAAACTTCACTGCTGGATGGCTAAACTGTTATTATTACATCTAAATGTCTCCTTTTCTCCAAGGAAATATATTTTCCTTGCAGACCCACATTGCAAGTAAATTCCCAGGTCCAAGTCACTCACCCCAAATCATAGCTGTCAGCTTCCATCTCCTTGTGGCAACAAATCCGCTCCGGGTTTTAGTCTGAACTTTCACAAACTATCCAAGGTGCTGAATCCCTCTTCCCATTATTTCTCCAGAAACGTCTGGAGTAAAATTTACAGCGGATTCATGATCTCGGTTTCTCTCTCAGGTTCATCCCGCGATGTGGCACTATCCGGATTCCCCTGAAATAGAGAAAAATAGCATCCAGTCAGTCCTCTCTATCCATGGATTCTGCATCCACAAATAGAGCTTGCAGATTTGATTAGTCTAGGAATCCCTAGGTCCATCAATGTGACTCAATGGCCAATTTCTTCCAATGATATTTCTAGCACAAACCTCTCACTAGGAATTTCTAGGTCTTCCAGTGCAATTCAATGGTCAGCCTACAGAAGAAGTCGAGCACAGAGTTGTGCTGGAAGACCTAAAAATCCCTATATAATGTTTTCTTAGCTAATCTATATAGATAAAAATGTAATGTTCGTTTGTGGGATTAACAGAACTCAAAAACCACTGGAAGAATTGACACCAAATTTGGACACAAGACACCTAACAATCCAATGTATGTCCTTCAGTGAAAAAAATATGAATTTGTCATTTGGGAGTTGTAGTTCTTGGGATTTCTAGTTCACCAACAATCAAAGAGCATTCTGAACTCCACCAATGATGGAATTGAACCAAACTTGGCACACAGTTCTCCCATGACCAACAGAAAATACTGGAAGGGTTTGGTGGGTATTGGCCTTGAGTTTGGGAGTTGTAGTTCACCTACATCCTGAGAGAACTGTGGACTCCAACAATGATGTATCTGGACCAAACTTGGCACAAATACTCAATATGTCCAAATGTGAACACTAGTAGAGTTTTGGGGAAATAGACATTGACATTTTGGAGTTGTACTTGCTGGGATGTATAGTTCACCTACAATCAAAGAATATTCTGAACCTCACCAACGATAGAATTGGGCCAGACTTCCCACACAGAACTCCCATGACCAACAGAAAATACTGTGCTTTCTGATGGTCTTTGGCGACCCCTCTGACACCCACTTGCGACCCCCCTCGGGGTCCCGACCCCCAGGTTGAGAACCACTGCTCTGTCATTAATCAAGATCCTGGACAGGACCAGGTCCAGGACGGAACCCTGCTTCTGGCACTCCACTCGTCACTTCTTTCAGGATGAAAAGGAGGGTTGATACAGTCTGGGAAATATAGTTCAGGGCAGGGCCTTTTGCATTCTCTGGCATAGGGCTCTTCCCTTCCTAAACTACATTTTCCCGATTGATGCTTTCTGATGCTTATGCAGTCTGGGAAATGTAGTTCAGGTTCACATTTCGTGATGGTTTCTGATGCTGATGCAGTCTGGGAAATGTAGTTCAGGGCAGGGCCTTTTGCATTCTCTGGCATAGGGCTCCTCCCTTCCCAAACTACATTTCCTGATTGATGCTTTCTGATGCTGATGCAGTCTGGGAAATGTAGTTCAGGGCAGGGCCTTTTGCATTCTCTGGCAGAGGGTTCCTCCCTTCCCAAACTACATTTTCCCGATTGATGCTTTCTGATGCTGATGCAGTCTGGGAAATGTAGTTCAGGGCAGGGCCTTTTGCATTCTCTGGCATAGGGCTCTTCCCTTCCCAAACTACATTTTCCTGATTGATGCTTTCTGATGCTGATGCAGTCTGGGAAGTGTAGTTCAGGGCAGGGCCTTTTGCATTCTCTGGCATAGGGCTCCTCCCTTCCCAAACTACATTTTCCTGATTGATGCTTTCTGATGCTCATGCAGTCTGGGAAATGTAGTTCAGGGCAGGGCCTTTTGCATTCTCTGGCATAGGGCTCTTCCCTTCCCAAACGACATTTTCCTGATTGATGCTTTCTGATGCTGATGCAGTCTGGGAAATGTAGTTCAGGGCAGGGCCTTTTGCATTCTCTGGCATAGGGCTCTTCCCTTCCCAAACTACATTTTCCTGATTGATGCTTTCTGATGCTGATGCAGTCTGGGAAATGTAGTTCAACTCTAATCACATGAATCAGAATCCAATGGTATTGATTTTTATTGGAAGCAGGAATTGGATTTATGGCTTCCATGCCAGGAAAACGGTCAAACTTTTCTGGGATAGCTTCTCCAAAGTTTGTACTGAAACCTAAAGCGGGTTCACCGTGTTGTCAACATGGAAGCCACCACTGATATTTATAGGTTGTTTTACAAACATATTGAAATTAGCATATATTTTCTTTTAATGTTTTACATTTTGAACGTCAATGTAACTTCCCAGTAGAAAGCAATCTATGAATAGCAGCTTCTCAGCTTGAATTGTCTAAAAAAAATCCCCTTACAGAAACTAACCAACATCAAACTGTAGGAAAAGCCTTCCAGCTAGAATTCAGGGGTCTTATCTGCAGAGAAAAGTATGGATTGATTGGGAAATGGAAGTTTTTAAGTAGCTTCGAGTGCCATTGACTTCAATGGAGAAGAAATGATACTGTAGAACTATTCCCAGGAGCCACAGCAGCTGTACTGAAAACAAATATTTAGAGATTTGATTGTATGTGTTCGATAAGGACACTTTTCTTCCTTGATTCCAATTGCCCAGCAGTTTCCATTGGTATATTCACTCTCAAAATGATAAAGCTAGACTGCTGCCATATGACGCACCCGGGGCTTCCCTTGTTGACTGGTCAGAATACAAAACTGTTAAGTGGGAAGAAATTATATTTGTGCCAGCATCTTTCATGGTCCTGGCTTTGCAACAGAAATAGTCCAAAGATTCTGTATTCACTGGCTAGAAATCCAGTCTGACTATCTTGCAAAGGCATGAGCTGCAAACCAGAAAGTCCCTAGTTCAAATCAGCATTTGATCTCATTTGATTGTATTTGAGAAGTTGTTTTTTTGTATTGGATCACACGTTGGACACTTCCCAATTATTATTATTATTGTTATTGTTGTTATTATTATTATTATTATTATTATTATTATTATTATTGAGCTACAAACCTAAGGGCTAAAATTATTATTATTATTATTATTATTATTATTATTATTATTACTATCAGAAAACATTCAGCCTGAGGGCTGAATAATAATAATAATAATAATAATAATTATTATTATTATTATTATTATTATTAGGGAACTTTAGGTCTGGTGATGATGATTATGATTATTATTAATATTATTATGAGGAAACATTTGGCCTGAGGGCTGAATTTATTATTATTATTATTATTATTATTATTATTAGGGAACTTTAGGCCTGAGAGCTGAATTCTATCCTCTAGGATTCTATTATGGTCCAGATCCATCATGCCATGAAATATATTATTATTATTATTATTATTATTATTATTATTATTAGGCCTGAGGGCTGAATCCATCCTCTAGGATTCCCTAATGTTCCAGATCCATCAAACCATGAATATATATATTCACTTTTATATAGAGAGATTATGGGTTACTATAATATACTACAATAATATATTATTGTTATTATTATTATTATTATTATTATTATTATTAGGGAATTTTAGGCCTGAGAGCTAAAATTATTATTATTATTAGGGACTTTTAGGCCCAAGGGCTGATTATTATTATTATTATTATTATTATTATTATTATTATTAGGGTACTTTAGGCCTGAGGGCTGAATTCCATCCTCTAGGATTCCCTAATGGTCCAGATCCATCAAACCATGAAACTAACTATCTATCTATCTATCTATCTTTCTTTCTTTCTTTCTATCTATCTATCTATCTATCTATCTATCTATCTATCTATCTTCACTTTTATATAGAGAGATTATGGGTTATATAGAGAGATTATGGGTAATAATAATAATAGGGAATTTTAGGTCTGAGGGCTGAATATTATTATTATTATTATTCATAGAATCATAGAATCAAAGAGTTGGAAGAGACCTCATGGGCCATCCAGTCCAACCCCATTTTGCCAAGAAGCAGGAATATTGCATTCAAATCACCCTGACAGATGGCCATCCAGCCTTTGTTTAAAAGCTTCCAAAGAAGGAGCCTCCACCACACTCTGGGGCAGAGAGTTCCACTGCTGAACAGCTTTCACAGTCAGGAAGTTCTTCCTCATGTTCAGATAATAATGTTATTATTATTATTATTATTATTAGGGTACTTTAGCCCTGAGAGCAGAATTCCATCCTCTAGAATTCCCTGATAGTCCAGATCCATCAAGCCAGAAACATATGTATATATTCCCTTTTATAGAGATTATGGTATACTCTAAGATATAATATAATATATAATATAATATAATATAATATGGTATAATATAATATATGGTATAATATAATATATATGGTATACTCTAAGACAGTGGTTCTCAACCTTCCTAATGCCATGACCTCTTAATAGCTTCCTCATGTTATGATGACCACCAACCATAAAATTAGTTTCATTGCTACTTCATAACTGTCATTTTGTCAGTTGATTTTGTCCTGTAGTTGCTGGGATTTATAGTTCACCTACAATCAAAGAACATTCTGAAATCCACCAATGATGGAATTGAATCATACATGGCACACAGAACTCCCATGACCAACAGAAAATACTGGAAGGGCTTGGTGTGCATTGACCTTGAGTTTTGGGAGTTGTAGTTGACCTACATCCAGAGAGCACTGTGGGCTCAAACAATGATGGATCTGGACCAAACTTGGCACGAATACTCAATATGCTGAAATGTGAACACTGGAGGAGTTTGAGAAAAATAGACCTTAACATTTGGGAGTTGTAGTTGCTTGGATTTATAGTTCACCTACAATGAAATAACATTCTGAACCCCACCAACGAAAGAATTGGACCAAACTTCCCACACAGAAGCCATGATCAACAGAAAATACTGTGGTCTTTTCTGATGGTCTTTGGCGACCCCTGTGACACCCCCTGGCGACCCCTCCAGGGGTCCCGACCCCCAGGTAATATAATATAATATAATATAATATAATATAATATAATATAATAGGGAACTTTAGATCCAGATCCATCAAACCATGAGTATATATATATATATTCACTTTTATATAGAGGGATTATGGGTTAGTATAATATACTACAGTAATATAATATAATACATATAATATACTTATTGTTATTATTATTATTATTATTAGGAAATTTTAGGCCTGAGGGCTGAAATAATAATATTAATATTAATATTAATAATAATGATGATGATGATGATTATTATTATTATTATTAGGGTACTTTAGGCCTGAGGGCTGAATTCCATCCTCTAGAATTCCTTGATAGTCCAGATCCATCAAGCCAGAAACATATGTATATATTCCCTTTTATAGAGAGATTGTGGTATACTCTAAGATATATCATAATATAATATAATATAATATATAATATAATATAATATATAATATATAATATAATATATGGTATACTCTAAGATATAATATATATAATATAATATAATATATGGTATAATATAATGTAATATAATATAATATAATATAATAGGGAACTTTAGATCCAGATCCATCAAACCATGAGTATATTCACTTTTATATAGAGGAATTATGGGTTAGTATAATATACTACAGTAATATAATATAATATAATACATATAATATACTTATTGTTCTTATTATTATTAGGGAATTTTAGGCCTGAGGGCTGAAATAATAATATTAATATTAAATATTATTATTATTAGGGAATTTTAGGCCTGAGGGCTGAAATATTAATATTAATATTAATAATATTAATTATTATTATTATTATTATTATTATTAGGGAATTTTAGGCCTGAGGGCTGAAATATTAATATTAATATTAATAATATTAATTATTATTATTATTATTAGGGAATTTTAGGCCTGAGGGCTGAAATAATAATATTAATATTAATAATATTAATTATTATTATTATTATTATTATTATTATTATTATTAGAGAATTTTAGGCCTGAGGGCTGAAATATTAATATTAATATTAATATTAATAATGATGATTATTATTATTATTATTATTATTATTAGGGTACTTTAGGCCTGAGGGCTGAATTCTATCCTCTAGGATTCCTTGATAGTCCAGATCCATCAAGCCAGAAACATATGTATATATTCCCTTTTATAGAGAGATTATGGTATACTCTAAGATATAAAATATAATAATATAATATAATGTAATATAATATAATAATATAATATAATATAATATAATAGGGAACTTTAGATCCAGATCCATCAAACCATGAGTATATATATATATATTCACTTTTATATAGAGGGATTATGGGTTAGTATAATATACTACAGTAATATAATAATATAATATAATATAATATAATATAATATAATATAATATAATATAAATGGTGTACTACACTAGGTGCCCTTTTTGCCTGGCTTTCCCTGCCTCCTCCTCTTCTTCTTCTTCCTCCTTCCTTCCCTCCTTCTCTAAGATATACTACAATATTGTATATTCTTGCCCAGCTTTCCTGCCTGGGTTTCCCTGCCTCCTCCTCCTCCTCCTCCTCTCCTCCTTCCTCCTTCCTTCCCTCCTTTTCACCCCCAGAGCAAGAGTTCAGAGCATCTCCCCAAGAAGGAAGCTGGCTATTATGAGCCAGAACCTCAGCCTCCAACTGCAAGCCTTAAACCCATGTAATCCCTTGGATTTCCATTGGATTTAATCCTATGGATTCTTCACAGAAATAGATCTGCCAAGGAGAAGGCTGGAATTAGAATCCTCCTCACGTGCTCCCAATCCTTTTGGGGAAGAAATGTATAAATAGGCATAATCCACAGGATTTTTTCCTTTGAATAGAGGGCGGCTTTGACTCTCGGTGCCTAGCCAAACTACAAATCCCATCCTTCCGTTGCATAGAGTCATGGGAGTTAAAGTGGGGCCAGACTGCAGACAATAAATGCAAAATAAAGACAAGCAAACAAACAAACAAACCTGGTTTCCAAAAGCCTTTTTGCTCATTCCAACCCTTTCTGTCCGGAAAATATATTCCGGCAAAATATATGCAAATTTATGCAAATATATGCCATTTTTTATTAACAAAACAAATGGTTTCATTGCTTCATAAGGCTCTCCACCTTGCAGAATAAACTCTCGCAGATCTATGCAATGGGAGTTGTAGTTTCTCCAGCCTTCTCAGCCAAAAGAGTGCTGGTGCTCCCATCGAACTACAACTCCCATGAGTCCAGAATGCGCCCTCACCTCCCCAAAAAAATCCGGATTTGCCTGTCGCAGCCTATGATCGAGTTAAGAACAGAGGAAGAAAAATATTGGGTTGCTGTAGGTTTTTTCGGGCTATGTGGCCATGTTCTAGAAGCATTCTCTCCTGACGTTTCGCCTGCATCTATGGCAAGCATCCTCAGAGGAAGAAAAAAGATTTCCCAGAAAGTTACAGAGAGACTGTTCAAAATAGTCCAAAAGGAGCTGCTATTATTATTATATTATAATTAGTAATATATTAACTACATAGGGACTGTTTAAAATATCCCCAAATGAGCTATTATTATTATTATTATTATTATTGGCACAAAACTCTTATTATTATTATATTATATAATAATAATAATATATTATTATTATTATTATTATTACTGACACAAAACTCTCTTTCTATTATTATTCTTATAGTTATATTATAATATATTATTATTATTATTATTACTCACACAAAAACTCTCTTTCTATTATTATTATTATTATATTATTATTATTATTATTACTCACACAAAAACTCTATTATTATTATATTATAATATATTATTATTATTATTATTACTCACACAAAAACTCACTTTCTATTATTATTATTATAATTATATTATAATTATATAATAATTATAATAATAAAAAACTCTCTATTATTATTATTACTGACAAAGCAAACGAGATATGCTGGATTTTGTATCACAAAATCACAAGTCGAACACTTCGCAAGCGTTTAGGACTGTGTGATGTGTTGTTATTATTATTAATAATAATACATTAATAATACATTAATTACACAAGGACTGTTAATAGTAATAATAATAGGACTGTTAATAGTACTGTTAATAGTAATAATAATATATTGATTATATAGGGACTGTCCCAAAGGAGCTATTATTATTATTGTTGTTGTTATTGTTGTTATTTTACTGACACAAAAACACAGTATCTCACAGCAAACGAGATCTATATGCTGGATTTCGTATCACAAAATCACAAGTCGAACACTTCCCAAGCGTTTAGGACTGTGTGATGTGTTATTATTATTATTATTATTATTATTATTATTAATAATAATAATAATAATAATATATTAATCACATAAGGACTGTTAATAGTAATAATTATATATTTATTATATAGGGACTGTTTAAAATATTCCCAAATGAGCTATTATAGCCTCTTTGGAAATATCTTAACAGTCTATATACAATGAATGTATTATTATTGACAATAATAATAACACATTAATTATATATGGACTGTTAATAATGATGATGATGATGATGATGATATTATATTAATTATACGGGGACTGTTCAAACTATTCACAAAGGGGCTCCTCCTCATCCTATTATTATTATTGAGAACAATAACATTAATTACATAGAGCCTGTTAACATATTCCCAAAGGGTCTTCTTCTTCTTCTTCTTCTCCTCCTCCTCCTCCTCCTCCTCCTCCTCCTCCTTCTTCTTCTTCTCCTTCTCCTCCTTCCTCCTCCTCCTCCTCCTCCTTCTCCTTCTTCTTCTCCTTCTCCTTCTTCCCCTTCTTCTTCTTCTTCTTCTTCTTCTTCTCCTCCTCCTTCTCCTCCTTCCTCCTTCTCCTCCTCCTCCTCCTTCTCCTTCTTCTTCTCCTCCTTCTCCTTCTTCCCCTTCCCCTTCTTCTTCTTCTTCTTCTTCTTCTTCTTCTCCTCCTCCTCCTTCTCCTTCTTCTCCTCCTTCTCCTTCTTCCCCTTTCCCTTCTCCTTCTCCTCCTTCTCCTCCTTCTTCTCCTCCTTCTCCTTCTTCCCCTTCTCCTTCTTCCCCTTCTCCTTCTTCCCCTTCTCCTTCTTCTTCTTCCTACTATTATTTTGTGATACGAAATCCAGCATATATATCTCGTTTGCTGTGTCATACTGTGCTTTTGTGTCAGTAAAATAATAATACATTAATTACATAGGGAATGTTAAAATATTCCCATAGGGGTTATCATTATTATTGATACATCACATAGGGACTGTCAAAATATTTCCAAAGAGTTATTATTATTATTATTAATGACATAGGGACTATTAACATATACCCAAAGGGGCTAATAATAATAATAATAATAATAATAATAATAATAATACATTAATGACATAGGGACTGTTAACATATTCCCAAAGGGGCTAATAATAATAATAATAATAATAATAATACATTAATGGCATAGAGATTGTTTACATATTCCCAAAGGGTTATTATTATTATTATCATAACTTTAATTATATAGGGACTGTTAAAAATCTTCTCTAAGGAGCAACTATTATTATTATTTGTAGTAGTAGTAGTGTACTAATATCCCGCTTTCCTTTCCGAAATGAGACTCAAAAGCGGCTCACAACAATACCAAAAACTGGCAACGTTGGAACACATTACAAATCGAATCAAACCTAGAATTCTGAAAAATACAAGCAGTTTTCCTCCCTGACTCTTTGGATGCATCTACACTGCAGAATTATTGTAGTTTGGCACCAGTCTGGGCTGAAGAGGAGCCCTGGGAGCTCTTTAAAGCCTCCTCGGCCTTGAAAGTGTCGAACTGCATCTCCCATTGTTCCTAGCCGTTCCAAAGCGCGTTAATTCTCCGGTGTAGACGCTCCTTGGGTGTTTCCCCCCGTTCCCTGCCTGTCTTCTTCTCCTCTGCCTGTGAGATCACGCCTCCTTCGCGTGTGTGTTGTGCCTCTGGTGCGTGGTTTCGTGTCACTCCCGACACAAAACATGACAACCCGCTCCTGTCGAGCTTTGGCGTGTTTTCTGTGCCTCCCAAGAACGAGGCGAAGGAAGTGGAGAATGAGCCCATCCTTTTCCTATTCTGTCGCTTTCCCTCACTCCTCCTTCCCTGCTTCCCATCCTCCTTTCAAAGTAATTGAGGGAGGGCAGGAACATCGTTAGAAAGAACGCGTTACAGAGTTACAGGAATTAGTGGCAAAAGAGTCAAACCTTTGTTAATTTATTCAGCTCCTCCTAGTTAAGAGGAAAGAATGAAAGAAGGAAGGAAGGAAAGAAGGAAGGAAGAGAAGAAAAGAAAGAGAAAGAGAAGGAGGGCAGAAAGGAAGGAAGGAAGGAAAGAAGGAAAGGAAAAAGAAGGAAGAAGGAAGGGAGAGAGAGAGAAAGGAAAGAAGGAAGAGAAGAAAGGAAGGAAGAGAAGAAAGAAAAAAAGAAAAAAGAGGGAGAGCAGGGAAAAAAGAAAGGAAGGAAGGAAGGAAGGAAGGGAAGAAGAAGGAAGGGAGAGGGAAAGGAAAGAAGGAAGAAAGGGAAGGAAGGAAGGGAAATAAGGGAAGGAAGGAAAGAAGGAAGGAAGGGAAAGAAGGAAGGGAAAAAGAAGGAAGAAGGAAGGGAGAGAGAAAGGAAAGAAGGAAGGAAGAGAAGAAAGGAAGGAAGGGCAGGGAAGAAAGGAAGGAAGGAAGGAAGGAAGGAAGGAGGGAAGGAAGGGAAGGAAGGAAGGAAGAAGGGAAGGAAGGAAGGAAGGAAGGAAGGAAGGAAAAGGAGGAGGAGAAGGAAGGGAAAGGATGGAAGAGGAAAGGAGGGAGGAAAGAGAATACAGCGTGGAAAAAGAAAAGAGGAGAAAAGAAAGGAGGGAAGGAGAAAGGAAAGGAATATAATAATAATAATAATAATAATAATAATAATAACAACTTAATTTAAAAGGATACACGATTGAAACTGAAGCGATCTTTTCGTTTCTCTGTCTCCCCTCCCTTCTTTCTCGCCTTCTCTATTTCCTTCCTTCCTTTCATTTCTTATTTCTACTCTTCTCTTTTATTTCCTCCTCTTTCCTTCTTTCCTTCCCGCTTCTTTCCCCTCTTCCTCTTCTTTTCTCCTTCATTTCCGGAGACGAATGGGCAAAAGTCTCGGTGGGCTCGCCTTTTTGGAGATTACATCTTCCTTTCCTTTCCTTTCCTTTCCTTTCCTCCTTCCTTCCTTCTTGAATGGACTTGCCTTTACAGAGATTACATCTTTCCCTCCCTCCCTCCCTCCCTCCCTCCCTTCCTTCCTTCCTTCCTTCCTTCCTTCCTTTCCTTCCTTTCTTCTTGAGTGTACTCGCCTTTATAGAGATTACATCTTTCGTTCTTTCTTTCCTTTTTCCTTCCTTCCTTGTTGAGTAGACTCGCCTTTATAGAGATTACATCTCTCTCTCTCTCTCTTTCCTTTCGTTCTTTCTTTCCTTCTTTCCTTTTTCCTTCCTTCTTTCCTTCCTTCCTTCCTTCCTTCCTTCCTTGTTGAGTAGACTCGCTTTTATAGAGATTATCTCTCTCTTTCTCTTTCTTTCTTCTTAAGTGGATTCACCTTTATAGAGATTACATCTTTCTTTCTTTCATTCATTCTTTCCTTCCTTCCTTCCTTCCTTCCTTCCTTCCTTCCTGTGTGGACTCGCCTTTATGGAGATTACATCTCTCTCTTTCTTTCTTTCCTTTCTTCCTTCTTGAGTGGATTCACCTTTATAGAGATTACATCTTTCTTTCTTTCTTTCATTCATTCATTCTTTCCTTCCTTCCTTCCTTCCTTCCTTCCTGTGTGGACTCGCCTTTATGGAGATTACATCTCTCTCTTTCTTTCTTTCCTTTCTTCCTTCTTGAGTGGATTCACCTTTATAGAGATTACATCTTTCTTTCTTTCTTTCGTTCCTTCCTTCCTTCCTTCCTTTCTTTACAGAAAGAGATTACATCTCTTCCTTTACAGAGATTACATCTTTCCCCTTCCTTCCTTCCTTCCTTCCTTCCTTCCTTCCTTCCTTCCTTCCTTCTTGAGTGTATTCGCCTTTATAGATATGACATCTTTCTTTCCTTCTTTCCTTTTTCCTTCCCTCTTTTCTTGTTGAGTAGACTCGCCTTTATAGAGATTACCTCTCTCTCTCTCTTTCTTTCTTCTTAAGTGGATTCACCTTTATAGAGATTACATCTTCCTTCCTTCCTTCCTTCCTTCCTTCCTGTGGGGACTCGCCTTTATGGAGGTTACATCTCTCTCTTTCTTTCCTTTCTTCCTTCTTGAGTGGATTCACCTTTATAGAGATTACATCTTTCTTTCTTTCTTTCCTTCTTTCCTTTTTCCTTCCTTCCTTGTTGAGTAGACTCGCCTTTATAGAGATTACCTCTCTCTATTTCTTCCTTCCTTCTTAAGTGGATTCACCTTTATAGAGATTACATCTTTCCTTCCTTCCTTCCTTCCTTCTTTCCTGTGTGGACTCGCCTTTATAGAGATTACATCTCTCTCTCTCCTTCCTTCCTCCCTTCTGTTCTCTTCCCTTCCTTCTTGAGTGGACTCGGCTTTAGAGAGATGACTTCTTCCTTTCTTTCCTTTCTTAACTTCCTTCTTTAGTGGACTCACCTTTATAGAGATTACATCCCACTCCCCTCCTCTCTTTCTCTCTCTCCTTCCTTCCTTCCTTCCTTCCTTCCTTCCTTCCTTCCTTCCTTCCTTCCTTCTTGAGTTGTTTAGTTTCCAACCCAAGCGATTTGTGTTCGAGAAGGCGTGAGAAGGTGTTGCGGAGCAAGGCGGCTCTTCTCCTTCAGAGGATACCTTCTAGTGCCCCTTTTCTACTTTCTTTTCTTATTTCTTTCCTTCCTTCCTCTTTCCCTTCCTTCTCCCCTCTTCTCGTCCTCTTTTATTTCCTCCTCCACTCGCTTCCCTTTCTCTTCATTCTCTTCCTTTCGCCTCCTTTTTCTTATATGCTTTTTCTTTCCCTCCCTTCCTTTCATCCTCTTTGCTTTCTCTCTTCCCTTCTTCCTTTCCTTCTCTATTCCCTTCTCTCTCCCCCTCCTATTTCTTCCTTCCTTTCTTCTACTGTTTTCGTTTATTTCTCCTTCTATCGCCCTCCTCCCCACTTCTTTCTTTCTGATTATCTCTTTCCTTCCTTCCCTCCCTCTGTGCCCTTTATCCGTTCCTTTCTTTCTACTTTCCTTTTCCCTCCCTCCTTTCCATCTTCTTTCCTTTCTTCCTACTTCTTCCCCTCCTCTCTTCCTCTCTTTCTCAATAACAACAACAACAATATCATTCTTTTCTTCTTTATCCTGCCTTCCTCTCTTTTCCCTTTTTTCTTTCTTCTTTCCTTCTTTCTCTCTTCCCTCTTCCTTTCTTCCTTATCCTGTCGTCTTCTCTTTTCCCCCTTTCTCCTTCTTCTTGTTTCTTTCCTTTTCCTCTCTTTCTCTTCCCTTCCTTTCTTCTTTATCCTTCCTTCCTCTCTTTTCCCTCCTTCCCTTTCTTCTTGCTTTTCCTTCCTCCTCTCTTTGTCTAGCCTTCCTTTCTTTTTATCTTGCCTTCCTCTCTTTCTGCCTTTTCCTTCCTTTCTTCTTTATCCTTCCTTCCTCTCTTTTCTTTCCTTCCCTTTCTTCCTGCTTCTTTCCTTCTTCCTCTCTTTTTCCTCTTTCATTCCTTTCCTCCCATTTGAAAGAGCTCTAGTTCTTCATTCTCCCCCACCCAAATTAATATTTTGGTGATTCAGATAGAAGTGAAAAACCCTGCAAAACTACAACTCCCAAGAGCCCATGATTGCATTTCGTTTCTTATATTCCTGGTAAATAGTTAGAGTGCAGTTTCTTCGTGTCCGTTCCCTTCTTTATGAGGAGACAAAACACTTTCCGACGTGGAAAAAAAATATTGTGGAAAGGAAGGAGAACAACACAATCAGACATAAAAATGGAGGAAATGGCCCAAAACATGAAGCAAAGAGAAACAGGATATTTCAAATGAGGTTTTTTTTTTTGGGAGGGTGCAAAGGAAAAATTTCTTTATTTATAATAATAGTATATTATTATGTATTATTGATAGTTAGTATTATTTATTAATAATAATTAATAATAATAATAATTAATTATTAATTAAATAGTCCATTAATATGAATTATTAATAAATTAATATTTGTTGGTATTTATTAATAATTATTAATAATTACCAACAAAGATTAATTTATTAATAATTAATAATATTTGACTATTTAATTAATAATTTATTATTAATTAATTATTATTATTATTATTATTAATTTTTTATTATTATTATTATTATTATTATTATTACTACTACTACTAATGATTTTGTTGTTGATGATGATGTTACTATTTGAATGGGAGGAATCGGAGAAATCATTCCTTCCCTGCAAATCAAATACTTCCCACTTTCCCATCCAGTTCTTCTTTCCCTTGATTTCCTTCCCATTTTCACTCCCAGTTGGAGTCATTCAGAGCTGCTCCGGGTCTCACTTTTTTCTTTCCTCAGGCCAAATCCTTTCGTTTGGAAGAGGAAAGTGTAGAATCTAAAGGCCATCAACTTTCCACATGTTCATGTTCCATCCATTCAGTGGCACTTTCTCCCTTTTATTCATTTCTAGCTCAGAAGGGGAAGGAAGAAAGGCAAAGAAACAAAACCTAAGGCCCTTCTCATGTTGGATTTTCACCTTTGTTTTGAATATTAGACAGAAATGAAGGAAAGAAAGAGAAGAGGAAGGAAAGGAAGGAAATGGATGGCTCCAAACAAAGGAAGGATGAATGAATGGAGGGAAGGAACTAACGAAGGAAAGAAGGAGAAAGAATGAATAGAGGAAAGAAAGGAAGGAAAGAAGGGGAAGGAAATAAAGACTCTAAGCAAAGGAAGGAAGGAAAGAAGAAGAAAGAATGAATGGCGGGAGGGAAGGAAGGAGAAGAGGAAGGAAAAGAAGGTTCATCTAAACGAAGGAAGGAAGGAAAGAAAGAAAGTATGAATGGAGGGAGGGAGGGAAGTAAAGAAGGAGAAGAGGGAGGAAAGGAAGGCTCTAAACAAAGGAAGGAATGAATGAATGGAGGGAAGGAAGGAGAAAATGAGAAGAGGAAGGAAAAGAAGGCTGTAAACAAAGGAAGGAAGGAGGGAAGGAAGGAAGGAATGAAGGAGAAGAGGAAGAAGAAGAAGGCTCTAAACGAAGGAAGGAAGGAAGGAGAATGAATGGAAGGGAGGAAGGAGAAGAGGAAGGAGAAGAAGGCTCTAAACAAATAAAGGAAGCAAAGAAGAAAGAAAGAAAGAAAGGAAAAGGCTCTAAACAAAGGAAGGAAAGAAGAAAGAATAAATGAATGAATGAATGAAAGGAAGGAGGAGAGGAAGGAAAAGAAGGCACTAAACAAAGGAAGGAAGGAAGGAAGGAAGGAAGGAAAGAAGGAAAAACATTGAATGGAGGGAAGGAAGGAAAAGAGGAAGGAAAAGAAGGATCTAAACAAAGGAAGGAAGAATGGAAGGAAGGAAGGAAGGAAGGAGAAGAGGAAGAAGACTACACAAACGAAGGAAGGAAAGAAGAAAGGAAGGAAGGAAGGAAGGAAGGAAAGAAAAGGCTCTAAAGAGAAGGAAAGAAGAATGAATGAAGGAAGGAAGGAAGGAAGAAGGAGAGGAAGAAAAAGAATACACTAAACAAAGGAAGGAAAGAAAGAAGGAAAAACACTGAATGGAGGGAAGGAAGGAAAAGAGGAAGGGAAAGAAGGATCTAAACAAAGGAAGGAAGGAAGAATGAATGGAAGAAAGGAAGGAGAAGAGAAAGAAGAAGGAGAAGAAGGCTCTAAACAAATGTAGGAAGGAAAGAAGAAAGAAAGAAAGAAAGAAAGAAAGAAAGGGAAGGAAGGAAGGAAAAGGCTCTAAAAAGGAAGGAAAGAAGAAAGAATAAATTAATGGAAGGAAGGAAGGAAGGAAGGAAGAAGAGGAAGGAAAAGAAGGATCTAAATAAAGGAAGGAAGGAAGGAAGGAGAAGAGGAAGGAGAAGAAGAAGGAAACAAATGACGGAAAGAAAGAAGAGAAAGAAAGAAAGAAAGAAAGAAAGAAAGAAAGGAGGGAAGGAAAGGGCACTAAACAAAGGAAGGAAAGAAGAATAAATGAATGAATGGAAGAAAAGAAGGAAGAAGAAGAAGAAGAGGAAGAGGAAGGAAAAGAAGGCTCTAAACAAAGGAAGGAAGGAAAGAAGGGGAAAAACTGAATGGAGGGAAGGAAGGAAAGAAGGAGAAGAGCAAGGGAAAGAAGCTCTAAACATAGGAAGGAAAGAAAGAAGGGAAAAGACTGAATGGATGGAGGGAAAGAAAGAAGAAGAGGAAGGAAGAGAAGGATCTAAACAAAGGAAGGAAGAAAAGAAGGAGAAAGACCAAATGGAGAGAAGGAAGGAAAGAAGGCGAAGAGGAAAAAAGGATCTAAACAAAGGAAGGAAGGAAAGAAGGAGAAAGACCAAATGGAGAGAAGGAAGGAAAGAAGGCGGAGGAAAAAAGGATCTAAACAAAGGAAGGAAGGAAAGAAGGAGAAAGACTGTAGAGAAGGAAGGAAAGAAGGAGAAGAGGAAGGAAAAGAAGACTCTAAACAAAGGAAGAAAGAAAAGAAAGGAAGGAATGAAAAAAGGAAGAGAAGAGGAAACAAAGGACGAAAGGAAAGAAGGATTAAAAATGAACAGAAGGAAGGAAAGAAAGGGTAAAGCAACTATTTGGAATCTGAATGAATGTCGGGATCTTCCGATTGTTAAAAGCAGCAAGAGAGAGAGAGAAAGGGATGGAGGAAGGAAGGAAGAAAGACAAGAGAGAAAGGAAGGAAGGAAAGAAGGATAGGGAGAAAAAGGAAGGAAGGGATGAGGAGGGAAGGAAAGAGAGAGGGTGAGAGGGAGAGGCGGGAGAAAAGGCGTCGGCTCCGAATAAACTAATTAGAAGGTGGTGTTGGGGCCACATCGGATCCTCGTTTTGATCTGCCTTGCGTTTTAACGAAATGTCAGCCACAATGGGGGGGAAAAAGGGGGGAGAGGGGGAAAGGAGGAGGAGGAGGAGGAGGAGAAGTAAACCTGCTCTTCTGCTCTCCCCCCCCCTTCTCTTCTCCCCCCCCCCCCAAACAGCCCAGAAGGCGCGGCTCCTTTTATTTTATTTCGTTTTATTTTATGATGATGTGTCCCCCCCCCCCCCCTTCTTCTCCTCCTTCTTCTTCCTCCCCCAAAGACAAACGCCGGGATGTATTTGCCCAAAGATGTCCCGCTGGGATCCGCTCTTTGCCAAACTAAGCTGCTGTCCATCACGGGAGGATGCAGCCAATCAGCGCCCGCCTCGCCGGTGAGCCAACCTCCCTGCTGTGCTTTTATGGTCCACGCCTCTGCATGTTAAGAGAGAGAGAGAAGGAGGAGGAGGGAGGGAAGGAGAGGGAAGGAGGGAGAAGAGAGAGACGATAGAAAGAAGGAGAAAGAGAGGAAGAGAGAGAGAGGAAGGAAGAGAATAAAAGAAGGGGAAGAGAGGAGGAATAGAAGGAGAAAGAAAGGAAGACAGAAGGAAGAGAAGGAGGAAGATGATAGGATTAGGAGAGAAGGAGGGAGAGGGAAGAAGGGAGGAAGAGAGAGATGATAGAAAGAAGGAGAAAGAGAGGAAGACAGAAGGAGGAAGAGAGAGAGATGAAGAGAATAAAAGAAGGGGAAGAGAGGAGGAATAGAAGGAGAAAGAAAGGAAGACAGAAGGAGGAAGAGAACGAGGAAGACAATAGGATTAAGAGAGAAGGAGGGAGAGAGGAAGAGGGAGAGAGAGGGAAGGAGGGAGGAAGAGAGAGAGAAGTAGAGAGATGATAGAAGGAAGGAGGAAGAGAGAGGAAGACAGAAGGAGGAAGAGAGAGAGAGATGTAGAGAATAAAAGAAGGGGGAAGAGAGGAGGAATAGAAGGAGAAAGAAAGGAAGACAGAAGGAGGAAGAGAACGAGGAAGACAATAGGATTAAGAGAGAAGGAGGGAGAGAGGAAGAGGGAGAGAGAGGGAAGGAGGGAGGAAGAGAGAGAGAAGTAGAGAGATGATAGAAGGAAGGAGGAAGAGAGAGGAAGACAGAAGGAGGAAGAGAGAGAGAGATGTAGAGAATAAAAGAAGGGGGAAGAGAGGAGGAATAGAAGGAGAAAGAAAGGAAGACAGAAGGAGGAAGAGAGAGAGAGGAAGGAAGAGAATAAAAGGAGAAGAGAGGAGGAATAGAAGGAGAAAGAGAGGAAGACAGAAGGAGGAAGAGAGAGAGAGGAAGGAAGAGAATAAAAGAAGGGGGAAGAGAAGAGGAATAGAAGGAGAAAGAGAGGAAGACAGAAGGAGGGGGAAGGAGGAAGAGGATAGGATTAAGAGAGAAGGAGGGAGGGAGGAAGGGAGAGGGGGAAGAAGGAAGAGAAAGAAAGAGTGAGAGGATAGAAAGAAGGAAAAAGAGAGAGGAAGACAGAAAGAGGGAGAAAAAGATAGAGGAACGAAGGAAGGAAGAGAATGAAAGAGGGGGAAGAGAGGAGGAATAGAAGGAGAAAGAGAGGAAGACAGAAGGAGGGGGAAGGAGGAAGAGGATAGGATTAAGAGAGAAGGAGGGAGGGAGGAAGAGAGAGAGAAAGAGGGAAGGAGGAAGAGAAAGAAAGAGAGAGAAGATAGAAAGAAGGAGAAAGAGAGAGGAAGACAGAGAGAGGAACGAAGGAAGGAAGAGAATGAAAGGGGGGAAGAGAGGAGGAATAGAAGGAGAAAGAGAGGAAGACAGAAGGAGGGGGAAGGAGGAAGAGAAGGAGGAAGAGGATAGGATTAAGAGAGAAGGAGGGAGGGAGGAAGAGAGAAAGAGAAGGAGGGTGGAAAGGGGAAAGAGGGACGAAGAGGGGAGGAAGAAGAGGAAAGAGGGAAGGAAGAAGAGAGAGAAGGAGGCAGAGAAAAAGAAAGAGGAGAGGGAGAGGAAGAGAGAGGAAGAAGAGGAAAGAGAGAGAGGAGGAGAAAGAAAGAATGAGAAAGAGAGTGGGAGGGAGAAAAAAGAAAGGGGGAGAAAGAGAGGGAAGGAGGGAGGGAGAAAGAAAGAGAGAGAAGGAGGGAGGAAAGGAGAAAGAGGGAGGCAGAGGGAAGGAGGGAGAAAGAAGAGGGAAGGAAGAAGAGAGAGAGAAGGAGGGAGAGGAAGAGAGAAGAAGAGGAGAGAGAGAGAGGAGGGAGGAAGATAGATGGAAGAAGAGAGAGGAGGAGAAAGAATGAGAAAGAGAGCGGGAGGGAGAAAAAAGAAAGGGAGAGAAAGAGAGGGAAGGAGAGAAGGAGGGAGGGAGAAAGAAAGAGAGAGAAGGAGGGAGGAAAGAAGAAAGAGGGAGGCAGAGGGAAGGATGGAGAAAGAAGAGGGAAGGAAGAAGAGAGAGGGAAGGAGGGAGAGGAAGAGGGGAGGAAGAGAAAGAGAGAGAAAGAAGAGGAAAGAGAGAGAGGAGGGAGGAAGATAGATGGAAGGAGGAAGAGAGAGAGGAGGAGAGAGAAAGAAAGAACTAGAAGGAGAGAGAATATTATGGGATTCCAGGAGCTGAAGGCCTTCAGCCTTTGCTGCCAAAGGGGGACGGTGCCTCATCAAACTACAGATCCCAGGCTTCCATAGCTTAGAGCTGTGGCAGATAAAGTAGTGTCAAAATACATTAAATATATACAGGCAAAAAGAAAAAAAATAAGGACGAAAGCAAAATATTTACACTGACGCCTGCCTTGCTTAAGTACGTAAGTGACTTGCAGTGAGATTGACTTTTCTGTTGAGAGACATGCGCTTTGCTGATGCTCTTAATCACAAATTTATCTCCCAATCTGCAAGAATCATACAAACTGTAGTAATAAAATCTGATAATTTGGAAGCTTTGATCTGTTGTGATGCATTTCGCAAAATAGCTGCCAGCTTGAAAAGAATTTCATGTTGGGGTTGTAATTCTGCCTCTTTTTAGATCTTTGCTTGTAATATTTTCCCCCCATTTCTTGTTCTGCTTTAAAATAATGATACGATGCCTCGGAAATTTCCTTTCCGGGCTTTTGATAAACGCACGTCATAAGCCAACAACTTAGCAAAGTCTGTCGTATTTCTCTGACAGGTTTGGATGTGGCCCATCCATGCAGACAGAGTCGCATAGAGGCTTGGAAACTGCAGCAATAGCGTGCATCTGCACTGTAGAATTAATGCAGTTTGACACCATTTTAACTGCCATGGCTCATTGCTGTGGAATCATGTGACTTGTAGTTTTACAGGAGAGACTAAAATGATCCAGAAGAGGGCGACTAAAATGATCAAGGGTCTGGAGAACAAGCCCTATGAGGAGCGGCTTAAGGAGCTGGGCATGTTTAGCCTGAAGAAGAGAAGGCTGAGAGGAGATATGATAGCCATGTATAAATATGTGAGAGGAAGCCACAGGGAGGAGGGAGCAAGCTTGTTTTATGCTTCCTTGGAGACTAGGACGCAGACCAGTGGCTTCAAACTACAAGAAAGGAGATTCCATCTGAACATGAGGAAGAACTTCCTGACTCTGAGAGCCGTTCAGCAGTGGAACTCTCTGCCCCGGAGTGTGGTGGAGGCTCCTTCTTTGGAAGCTTTTAAACAGAGGTTGGATGGACATCTGTTGGGGGTGTTTTGAATGCAATATTCCTGCTTCTTGGCAGGGGGTTGGACTGGATGGCCCAGCTCTATGATTCTAGGGCAGTGTTTCTCAACCTGGGGGTCAGGACCCCTGGAAGGGTCACGAAGGGGTGTAAGAGGGGTCGCCAAAGACTATCAGAAAACACAGTATTTTCTGTTGGTCATGGGGGTCTCTGTGTGGGAAGTTTGGCCCAATTCTATCATTGTTGGGGTTCAGAACGCTTCTTGATTGTAGGTGAAGTATAAATCCCAGCAAGTACAACTCCCAAATCTCAAGGTCTATTTTCCCAAAACCCAACAAGTGTTCACATTTGGGCATATGGAGTATCCGTGCCAAGTTTGGTCCAGATCCATCATTGTTGGAGTCTAGAGTGCTCTCTGGATGTAGGCGAACTTCAACTCCCAAACTCAAGGTCAATGCCCACCAAACCCTGTAAACAGTATTTTCTGTTGGTCATGGGAGTTCTGTGTGCCAACTTTGGTTCAATTCAATTGTTGGTAGGGTTCAGAATGCTCTTTGTTTGCAGGTGAACTATGAATCCCAGCAACTACAACTCCCAAATGGCAAAATCAATCCCCCTGCCAACCCCACCAGTATTCAAATTTGGGCATACCGGGTATTTGTGCCAAATTTGCTCCAGTGAATGAAAATACATCCTGCAGATTATTATTTACATGGCGTTTCATAATGTTAGGGTTATTGTTGGGGGTCACCACAACATAAGGAACTGTATTAAGGGGTCACAGCATTAGGAAGGTTGAGAACCACTGCTCTAGGGCCTTCTCTGCCAAAGATGATGACTTACCAAACTACAAACCCCAGAAGCCACAACAGTTAAAGTAGTGTCAAATAGCAACAATTCTACAGTGTAGAACAGGCATGGCAAACTTGGGTCCTCCAGGTGTTTTGGTCTTCAACTCCCACAATTCCTAAAAGCCGGTAGGTGTAGAACAGCTATGGTGTAGAACAGGCATGGGCAAACTTCAGCCCTCCAGGTGTTCTGGACTTCAACTCCCACAGTTTCTAACACCTGGACGGCCATGCCTGGTTTAGAAGTATCATGAGGTTTGGGTTGTTGTAGGTTTTTTCGGGCTTTACGGCCATGTTCTAGAGGCATTCTCCCCTGACGTTTCGCCTGCATCTATGGCAAGCATCCTCAGAGGTTGTGAGGTCTGTTGGAACTAGGAAAGTGGGTTTATATATCTGTGGAAAGGCCAGGGTGGGACAAAGGACTCTTGTCTGTTGGAGCTAGGTGTGAATGTTTCAACTGACCACCTCGATTAGTATTTGATGGCCTGGCAGTGCCTGGCGCAATCTTTTGTTGAGAGGTGATTAGATGTCCTTGATTGTTCCCTCTCTGCTGTTTTGCTGTTGTAATTTTAGAGTTTTTTTAATACTGGTAGCCAGATTTTGTTCATTTTCATGGTTTCCTCCTTTCTGTTGAAATTGTCCACATGCTTGTGGATTTCAGTGGCTTCTCAGTGTAGTCTGACATGGTGGTTGTGAGAGCATTTCTGTGTTCTCAAATAATATGCTGTGTCCAGGCTGGTTCATCAGGTGCTCTGCTATGGCTGACTTCTCTGGTTGAAGGAGTCTGCAGTGCCTTTCATGTTCCTTGATTCGTGTCTGGGCAATGCTGCTGCATTTGGTGGTCCCTATGTAGACTTGTCCACAGCTGCATGGTATCCAGTAGACTCCTGCAGAGGTGAGAGGATCCCTCTTGTCCTTTGCTGAACGTAGCATTTGTTGGATTTTTTTGGAGGGTCTGTAGATAGTTTGTATGTTGTGTTTCCTCATCAGTTTCCCTATGAGGTCATTGGCTCCCTTGATGTATGGCAAGAACCCTTTTCCTCTGGGTGGATCTTCGTCTTAACTCTCGTGGTTTCTTCTCGGTCTTGCAGCTCTTCTGATGTCTGAGGTGGAGTCTCCATTGGCCTGTAGAGCCCAGTTGAGGTGGTTCACTTCATCTTGGAGGAACCGAGCCCCCGGTGGCACAGTGGGTTAATCCCCTGTGCCGGCAGGACTGAAGACCGACAGGTCGCAGGTTCATATCCGGGGAGAGGCGGATGAGCTCCCTCTGTCAGCTCCAGCTACTCATACGGGGACATGAGAGAAACCTCCCAGAAGGATGATAAAAACATCAAATCATCTGGGCATCCTCTGGGCAACGTCCTTGCAGATGGCCAATTCTCTCATACCAGAAGTGACTTGCACTCTCTAAAGTCACTCCTGACACGACAAAAAAAAAATCTTGGACGAGGTGGGGTTCACAGATTCTTTCTGCACGGTCTGCCAAGGCTTTAATTGTGCTTCTTTTTTTTACTTTGGTGATGATTTGAGTTTTTATGTAGATATCTATCTGTGCGTGTGGGTTTTCTGCAAACGGTGTAACCCAATTGTTGATCTGGTTTGCGGATGACTAGGACATCTAGAAAAGGCAGTCTTCCTTCATTTTCTTTTTCCATGGTGAACTGGATGTTTGGGTGGATGCTGTTAAGATGGTCCAGGAACCTGTTGAGTTCCTCTTCTCCATGGCTCCAAATGGTGAAGGTGTCATCCACATATCTGAACCATATAGTGTTGCTGTTTCCAGGGGTTATTTTTCAAAGTGTTCCATGTAGAAATTAGCTATGACCGGGCTGAGAGGGCTCCCCATAGCTACTCCATCTTTCTGTTCGTAGAATTCATTGTCCCACTGAAAGTAGCTGGTGGTGAGGCCATGGTGAAACAGAGCTGTGATGTCTTCTGGGAACTTCTGGTTGATGAGTGCAATGGTGACTGCTACTGGGACCATGGTAAATAGAGACACCGCATCAAAGCTGATCAGTTTGTCATTGGTATTTAGCTTGACTGATGATGGCCTCATTAAATTCACAGGGTTTTCCTATATTAGGCAAGGAATATTTGCACATGGTTTGGCCCCTTCCTTCTTCTAAACAACTGGGATTCCTTGGCAATCTCCCATTCAAGTCCTAACCAGAGCTGACTCTGCTTAGCTTCCAAGATCGGACAGAATCTGTCGCCTTTAGGGTATAATTTACAGTCCCCAGTTCATCATCTTGGCTGGTCTCATTAGCTCAGTGTCCTCCATTCAAAGTGGGGCAGGATGTCGCCTGACCTTTTGCTCCTGGCACTTTAATTTACATCAATAAAAGGGTGAAGTGCTCCTCGTCCTGTCCTGTCCGCCTCATCTGCAGCTAGTGTCTGCATTTGAAGGTGCCAAGGCAGGACTCCTCCAACGCCAACTGGTTCTTGCTATCCGTGCTCTGTTCTCCTCCTTCTTCAACCAAGGAGGACATGGCATTGAGGTATTGTTGAAGGCATTCATGGTTGGACTTGGAATCACTGGGTTGTGTTGATGAAGGCTTTCATGGCTGGAATCACTGGGTTGCTGTGAGTTTTCCGGCCTGTATGGCCATGTTCCAGAAGCATTCTCTTCTGATGTTTCACCCACATCTATGGCAGGCATCATCAGAGGAAGAGACCTCGTTGGCCATCCAGTCCAACCCCCCACCAAAAAGCAGGAAAATCACATTCAAAGCATCCCCGACAGATGGCCATCCAGCCTCTGTTTAAAAGCTTCCAAAGAAGGAGCCTCCACCACACTCCAGAGTAGAGAGTTCCACTGCTGAACAGCTCTTACAGTCAGGAAGTTCTTCCTCATGTTCAGATGGAATCTCCTTTCTTGTAGTTTGAAGCCATTGTTCTGCATCCTAGTCTCCAAGGAAGCAGAAAACAAACTTGCTCCCTCCTCCCTGTGGCTTATTTATTTATTTATTTATTTATTTATTTACTGCATTTGTTGACCGCCGTTCTCAGCCCTAGGGCGACTCACGGCAGTGTACAACATATAAAAACAGTTTACAATAAAGGCAATAACACATCAAAATATCAACATAACTATCAATAATATAACAATAATGCAATTACACTAAATCATCCGCGCCGTCTCATCGTAGAATCATAAACCAATCTCATAATCCATATTCCGTTCCAGTCGTCATTGCCAATTGTTGTAGCACTTAATTAAACGCCTTCTCGAATAACCATGTCTTTAGGCTCCTGCGGAATGACATAAGGGAGGGCGCCTGTCTGATGTCTATAGGGAGGGTGTTCCACAGCCGGGGGGCCACCACCGAGAAGGCCCTATCTCTCGTCCCCGCCAGACGTGCCTGTGAGGCAGGCGGGATCGAGAGAAGGGCCTCCCCAGACGATCTCAAGGCCCTCGTGGGCTCATAGGCCGAGATGCGGTCAGAAAGGTATTTTGGGCCGGAACCGTTTAGGGCTTTGTAGGCCAACACCAGCACCTTGAATTGGGCCCGGTAGCAGATCGGCAGCCAGTGGAGCTGGAACAACAAGGGCGTTGCGTGCTCCCTGCGTCCCGCTCCTGTTAGTAACATGGCTGCCGCGCGCTGGACTAGCTGAAGCTTCCGGGCCGTCTTCAAGGGCAGCCCCACGTAGAGAGCGTTGCAGTAGTCAAGGCGGGATGTGACCAGAGCGTGTACTACCGTGGCCAAGTCAGACTTCCCGAGGTACGGGCACAGCTGGCGCACGAGCCTGAGCTGTGCAAATGCTCCCCTGGTCACCGCTGAAACCTGGGGATCCAGGCTCAACGATGAATCCAGGGTCACACCCAAGCTGCGAACCTGCGCCTTCAAGGGGAGTGCGACCCCATCCAGCACAGGCTGTAACCCTATACCCTGTTCGGCCTTGTGGCTTCCTCTTACATATTTATTTATTTATTTACAGTATTTGTATACCGCTTTTCTCACCCCGAGAGGGACTCAAAGCGGTTTATATTTATACATGGCTATCATATCTCCTCTCAGCCTTCTCTTCTTCAGGCTAAACATGCCCAGCTCTTTAAGCCGCTCCTCATAGGGCTTGTTCTCCAGACCCTTGATCATTTTAGTCGCCCTCTGGACACATTCCAGCTTGTCAACATCTCCCTTCAGTTGTGGTGCCCAGAATTGGACACAATATTCCAGCTGTGGTCCAACCAGGGCAGAATAGAGGGGTAGCATGACTTACCTAGATCGAGACACTATATTCCTATTGATGCAGGCCAAAATCCTATTGGCTTTTTTTTGCCATCGCATCATATTGTTGGCTCATGTTTAACTTATTGTCCACAAGGATCTCAAGATCTTTTTTACACGTACTGCTCTCTAATCTGTTAAGATCATTTTGAATTCTGCTCCTGTCGTCTGGAGTATTGGCTCTCCCTCCCAATTGGTGTCATCTGCAAACTTGATGATCATGTCTTTTAAGCCTTCCTCTAAGTCATTAATCAAGATGTTGGACAGGACCAGGACCAGGATGGAACCCTGCTGATGGCACTCCATTCGTCACTTCTTTCCTGGATGAAAAGGAAGCACTGAGGAGAATCACCCTCTGGGTTTGTGCACTTAACCAATTCCAGATCCACCTCACCATAGTTTTGCCTAGCCCACATTGGACTAGTTAGTTTGCCAGAAGGTCATGGGGGACGTTATCGAAGGAAGGCCATCCTGAAATCGAGACACGCTCCAGCCACAGCGTTCTCTACTTCTACTCAGCTTATAACTCTCGTTCTGGATAACATAGCAATACCTTTAAATGTGTTCACTCAGGTTAAAAATAGTAGTTTTTTTTTTAATATTCACATCTGTAGCGAGGAAAACTTCTTTGCTCTTATACTGATTTAGTTTCTTCTTTTATATTAGCTGGGACTTTCTGTGTGCTGTTTAACCTTTGTACAGACAATGAGACACTCTTCTGTATAACGAAGTAACACAGTTTATTTATAACTTCTGGCTCCAACGCTTGTGGCTACATTTGTGTTTTGTTGCAATCTTGAGGCTTACAGTCAGTATAATATGCTTGGTTTACTTTTCTGAAGTAGACTTTCAATGTTTCACATTCACAAACATGTTACTTGCTTTACACATTCTTGACTGAAATTATATTCTGACTAAAGCACCACTGGCTTTCTTTATGTTCCTAAAACTTGAGCTCTATTTAACTAACTACTATATATCAGAAGTCTTTAACACATCTTCATAACTGCTTATTTCTAACAGGAGTTCCTAACTCTTTTCTCTCACAGAAGTTCCTAACTGTCTCTCACAAACAGGAATCCCTAACTCTTCACAAACAGCAATTCCTAACTCACTCTTTTGACTCTCTAACTGCCTATTTTTAAACTTTGGCTCCGCCCCTTTGGAATGTTTAGCTCTGCTCTTCCCAACTGTCATTTTGGCCTAGCAACCTTTTCAAATCCCGGGCCTACGCTAATCTGCATATGACCAATCGACTTCCATATGCAAATGAATCCTATCTCTGCTGTTGCTACCCTATCTGTGCCTATTCTTCCCTATCTGCCATATGTAAACATAGAGCTATACACTAAAAATTTAACATAGAGTAACAATTTCGCTACAACATCTTTCCCACTTTCCTGGGGATTTTGTGCCTCTAACCCCAGCAAATGACTATGTTCCAGACCAAAGATTTCTACTCCATCTGTTATTCTTTGGAGATCTCACAAACTCTTCCTCAAAAGGGAAATGCATCCCATCTTCCACACTGTTTGAAAGAGGCATTTGGAAAGACCAAGACGAAGAGGCAGCAGGGATTCTTGGCCAAAGAGGTGTTCCGCTTTCTATATAGACCTTGAAACCCCTTATAAACATTTTATAAAGAAGAGCTGCCTGATGTTTCCCACAAGACGGCTTCGGAGATGGTCCAACCCCATGAAGCCCACGCTCCATGACATGCCTATGGCAGCTTGTCAGGGATGATCAATCGTTGGCATAGTAACCATCTTCACAAGAACAGAGTTCCTCTTATTAAATTTGGTGGATTATTGATTAGTTCCTGATCCATGCATTGGGGAGGGGGAGATGGCAGGGGTTTAGAAAAAAAGAGTCCATGGGTTTAAACACGGAACATATACACACATGTATATGTGTGTGTACACAGACACTCATGCATAGATATGTATTTACACCTCAATCACATTGAAGCCATAGGGCAGTGTTTCTCAACCTGCGGGTTGGGACCCCTGGAGGGGTCGCAAAGGGGTGTCAGTGGGGTCGCCAAAGACCATCAGAAAACACAGTATTTTCTGTTATATCATGGGGGTCTCTGTGTGGGAAGTTTGGCCCAATTCTATCATTGTTGGGGTTCAGAACGCTCCTTGATTGTAGGTGAACTATTATTATTATTATTATTATTATTATTATTATTATTATTAACTTTATTTGTACCCCGCTAGCATCTCCCGAAGGACTCTGTGTGCCAACTTTGGTTCAATTTCATTGTTGGTGGGGTTCAGAATGCTCTTTGTTTACAGGTTAACTATAAATCCCAGCAACTACAACTCCCAAATGGCAAAATCAATCCCTCCGCCAACCCCACCAGTATTCAAATTTGGGCATACCGGGTGACTTCCTCTCACATATTTATACATGGCTATCATGTCTCCACTCACCCTTCTCTTCTTCAGGCTAAACATGCCCAGCTCCTTAAGCCGCTCCTCATAGTGCTTGTTCTCCAGACCCTTGATCATTTTAGTTGCCCTCCTCTAAACACATTCCAGCTTGTCAATATCTCTCTTCAATTGTGGTGCCCAGAATTGGACACAATATTCCAGGTGTGGTCTAACCAAGGCAGAATAGAGCATGGGTAGCATGACGTCCCTAAATCTAGATACTATGCTCTATTAATGCTGGCCAAAATCCCATTGGCTTTTTTGCTGCCACATCACATTGGTGGCTCATGTCTAACTTGTTGTCCACGAGGACTCCAAGATCTTTTTCACACGTACTGCTCTCAAGCCAGGCATCATCCCCCAGTCTGTATCTTTGCATTTCGTTTTTTCTGCCTAAGTGGAGTATCTTGCATTTGCCCCTGTTGAACTTCATTTTGTTAGTTTTGGCCCATCTCTCTAATCTGTCAAGATCGTTTTGAATCCTGCTCCTGTCCTCTGGAGTCTTGGCTATCCCTCCCAATTTGGTATCATCTGCAAACTTGATGACCATGCCTTCTAACCCTTCATCTAAGTCAGTGGTTCTCAACCTGGGGTCCCCAGATGTTTTTGGCCTACAACTCCCAGAAACCCAAGCTAGTTTACTAGATGTTAGGATTTCTTGGAGTTGAAGGCCAAAAACATCTGGGGACCCTAGATTGAGAACAACTGATCTAAGTCATTAATAAAGATGTTGAACAGGACTGGGCCCAGGACAGAACCCTGCGGCACTCCACTCGTCACTTCTCGTCACTTCTTTCCAGGATCTTCTTTCTCGATCTCAGCCTCATTTGACTTGGATGGTCGCAAACAACACTCAGAGCATGGGTGCTCAGTAGCATCCCCATGCCAGAAACAGATTGCTCAGACAAAGGAGAAAACTCCAAGAAGAGGGCTTCATAAAGGCGAGTACTACAGGCTACTTGGTACAATAGGAGCTCCACATTCAGCTTACTGGGATTGCAAAGGAAATGAAGTGTGGGCACTGGAAGGTTTCTCACCCACACAGTCTTATATCCAAAGTCTATCCCTCCAACTGCACGTGGATGTTTATATGGTTCCACCACCACAAACCATCACAACAACTTGGGTTTGGAGGATGCATTTTCTCCTTCGCCTTGAAGTTGAAAGAGAATTAAACACCAGCTGCTTGAAGGCAAATATGATTTCTTTTCATACTTTGCTTGGAGCTATCAAGAACCAAGGCAAGATAGTCCTTTGGTTTGGTTCTGCTAGAGTTTGGAAGCATTATTTTGGGACTATAAGTCATAAATCCCAGGCTATTTGGAGGGATACTGTCTGAAAAGTAATTTTTTCACCAGCTTTGATTCCTCCTTGGTGAAAAGAATCTGTTTGGGTCTTTCTGTGCTTTGAGAATGCAACAGACAGAAGGAAACGTACGCTCAGGAATGAGTTATGGACCAAGGATGATACTGAATAATGAATAGGCTTTGTGGAAATCCAGCTCTGTTTGCCGACAAGCTGTGGACAGGACCAGGGGTGACACTATCCTGATAAATTATTCATAGTTTTCACTCCCTCCTCTCCCTGCTTCTTTCCAAGTTTGCAGACCAGCAATGTCCAAGTTCAAAATTAATTGAAAGAGATGAATGTTCATAATAATATATTTTTTAAAAGACCATTAACAGCCAGTGAACTTATTGACAGGGTTGCAACAAGGTTGTTCCACCTTGAGGATGAGCGACATGGGAGAAAGTCTGCACGGCTGAAGGACACCCAGTTGGCACCTCAATAGACAAACAAGGAATTAAAATATCTGTAGACTGAACGATCCGTGGGGTTCGCCAAGGCCTGGTGCAATCTAATTAGAGACGAGAAAGCAAGGACCTGTGCAAATCTTTGGCAAATATGTTTAAAATTTCGTGTGTGCATGAACTTTCAAGGCTGTGCATGGAAATGAGCCTAAGAAAGACGATCCCAAGACGGGACTGGGAACTGTGAGATCTGAGGAATGATTGGCTCTCACAAGGGGGACATCCACATTATATGGTTATACTAATCGGCTATTATAAGCCACCCTGAGATAGAATGGTAGAGTTGGGAGAGACCCAGAGGCGGCCCTAGGTAATTTTCAACGGTAAGCAAACAATATTTTGCCCCCCCCCCCCAACCCAACCAATCATTGATATATATTTTCTGTTTGTCGTGGGAGTTCTGTGTGCCATATTTGGTTCTATTCCATCACTGGTGGAGTTCAGAATGCTCTTTGATTGTAGGTGAACTATACATCCCAGTAACTACACTTGCCGCATTTTCTCCCTTGCCTGGCCCGCTTAGGGTCCGGAGGCGTGCCTGAAGACCCCGGCGTGTGCACCAAAAGTCACCTCTTCTGACTTTCTCTTCAGCCATTGGGACCAAGAGAGAGAGAAAGAGAGACAGAGGTGGAGATGCCCACCTTTCCTGAAGGTAGGCGCAAAAACAAAGGAGGGAGCGGAGGTGGGAGATACCTCCAGTTGGAGGGTCTCTCTCTCTCTCTCTTGGTCCCAATGGCTGAAGAAAACGTCAGGAGAAGAGGCGACTTTTGGTGCGCACGCTGGGGTCTTCAGACATGCCTCCGGACCCAAAGCGGGCCAGCGTGCAGCTCCACCCCTTGGCCCACCCGCGGATTGGGGAGAGGAGAGGAAGCGGGTGGAGCACTGGGGGATCGGGAAAGGGAGCCAGTCATGGGGAAGGGATCGAACCCAGAGAACGATTGAGCGCCGGCTCTGCTCGCGCACCCGGTGGCCGGGTGGAGCAGGAACGAGAGGGGCTAGGTGAGGCTCAAGGGCCCGGCCCCTTTGGGAAGAGGATCACCCGGCAGCATGGCAAGAAAGCCGAGTCTCCCCCCGGACTGCTAGGGCTGTTGTGAGCTGAGGGGGCGCTCCTCAAGTGGCAATCGAGGGGCATTTACAGAGGCACCTCTGTGTCCCTGGCAAAAAAAAAGTGTTCTGCGACTGCTTACTTTGCGTAATGGACGAACCGCCCCTGAGGAGACCACAAGAGTCATCTAGTCCAACTCCATTCCACCATGCAGGAAGACACTACCAAAGTCCTACCAATTGACAGCCATCTGTATCGTTTCATTTCATTTTGTCTGCCTAAGTGGAGTATCTTGCATTTGTCGCTGTTGAACTTCATTTTGTTAGTTTTGGCCCATCTCTCTAATCTGTTAAGATTGTTTTGAATTCTGTTCCTGTCTTCTGGAGTATTGGCTCTCCCTCCCAATTTGGTGTTGTCTGCAAACTTGATGATCTTGCCTTCTAAGCCTTCATCTAAGTCATTAATAAAGATGTTGAACAGGATCGGGTCCAGGATGGAACCCTGCGGCACTCTGCTCATCACTTTTTTTCAGGATGAAGAAGTATTGGTGAGCATCCTCTGGATTCATTCACTTAACCAATTACAGATCGACCTACCCGTAGTTTTGCCTAACCCATATTTGAACTAGTTTGTTTGCCAGAAGTCCATGGGGACCTTGTCGAAGGCTTTCCTGAAATCCAGGTACTCTCTATCCATGGCATTCCCTGCATCTACCCAGCTTGTAACTCTATCGAAAAACGAGATCAGATTAGTCTGGCATGACTTCTTTTTGATAAATCCGTGTTGACTATTAGCAATGACCGCATTTGTTTCTAAGTGTTTGCAGACCACTTCCTTAATGATATTTTCCAGAATCTTGCCTGGTATTGATGTGAGGCTGACCAGACGGTAATTGTTTGGGTCATCCTTTTTTCCCTTCTTGAAGATTAGGGACCACATTGGCCCTCCTCCAGTCTGCTGGGACTTCTCCCGTTCTCCAAGAACTCTCACAGATTATTGCCAATGGTTCCGAGAAGACTTCCGCTAGTTCCTTCAGGATTCTTGGGTGCAGTTGATCTGGCCCCAGGAACTTTAACTCATTTAGAGCAGCCAGGTATTCCTGGACGACTTGTTTCCCAATTTGGGGTTGGATGTCCTCTAATCCCTCATTCACTCCATCTTGCTGAGGTTGAAGATGACTTACTTTTTGTGAGAAGACCAAGGCAAAGAAGGCATTAAGTCATTCTGCCTTTTCCCTATCCCCTGTCAGCATTGCCCCATCTTCTCCTCGAAGAGGCCCTATCACCTCCTTGTTTGTCTACTGACGTAAGCAAAGAAGCCCTTTGTTTTCAATATCCCTGGCAAGCCTGAGCTTGTTTTGTGCTTTAGCCTTGCGGACCTTTTCCCTACAGGAGTTGGCTTTCTGAATTCTTCTTTGGTGATTTCTCCCTTTTTCCACTTCTTGTGCATGTCTCCTTTGAGTCTTAGCACAGTTAGAAGTTCTTTGGACATCCATTCTGGTTTCTTTGCACTTGTCTTATTTTTTTCTTTTTCTTGGCATTGTTTGCAATTGTGCCTTGAATATTTCACTCTTGAAAAAAAACCTCCCATCCATCCGTAACTCCCTTGTCTTTTAGTATTGGCGTCCACTGAATGCCGCTCAGTATTTCCTTCATTTTTTAGAAGTCAGCTCTCCTAAAGTACAGAATGTGGGTTTGACTTGTACTAGTTTCAGCTTTCCTTTGTATCACAAACTGCAGGAGCACATGGTGACTTGCCCCTAAGGATCCAACCACTTCAACTGCATCAATTAGGTCCTCCACATTTGTTAGGGTGAGATCAAGAGTACCTGACCCCCTTGTTGCCTTTTCTACCTTCTGGACCATAAAACATTCTTCAAGGCAAGCGAGGAATTTGTTGGACTTTGTACTCTTGGTCGAATTTGTTTTCCAGCAAATATCAGGATAGTTGAAATCACCCTTGACTACTATATCTCTTCTTTCTGCCTGTTTGGTCAACTGTTGACAGAAAGCTTCATCGAGTTTTTCGTCCTGGCTTGGAGGTCTGTAATAGACACCCACAACAAGATCTTTTTGAGTCCCAGTTCCCTTGATTCTTATCCAGATGCCTTCAAGCTGGTTTCCAGGATTACAGTCTTGCATCTCTTCTGCGACATAACTGTTTTTCACATATAAAGCTACTCCCCCTCCTCTCCCATTTGTTCTATTTCTGTGAAAGAGGTTATAGCCCTCGATGTCTACATTCCAGTGATAGGAGTCATCCTGCCAGGTTTCAGTGCTGCCTATGACATCATAATTGTGGTGTTGTGCTAAAAGTTGGAGTTCATCTGGTTTATTTCCCAGGCTCTGCATTAGTGTGAAGACATGTGAGCCCCTGAGATCTTCCCCTGAGCTGTTTAGTTGGGATTATTGTGCTTTCGGTACTTGGTCCTTGTTGTGTTTGTGCAACCTTCTGTTTAGCCTTCTGGCGGTACCCTGACATTGTGGGTAAAGTACTTTTTGAAAAACTATTGTCCCCCTCCCCTGGTGGACCTAGTTTAAAGTGTGGTATAACTAGGAAGGTATAACTAGTAAAACTTGAACAGGAGTACATGAACAGAAACATAGAAAACTTCCAGGTCATATTAAATCCAAACCAAAGCTTGACTTGAACCAGGAACAAGAGAACTCAGGCTTGGCTTCTCACTCTAACACAGTGTTGCCTGAACTGACCTTAAGGTAAACAACTTGTTATGTATTTAATAGATGCCCATGAAAGCATTCCTGTTCCTGTGAACTTTCCCACGTAATCTCTCTGAATGACGCAATCTATTTTCGGCTCTATTTGTAAACAAAGGCTTTTGTTGACCTCCGTAGCTATACGTGGTTTCTCAAGGGAACCCTCCGTGTCACTCAGCTCATCACTCAATTCCTTCTTCTGACTCCCCTGAATGCCCTTGAGGTTCGGCACTTTCTGAGCCAGTTTTCTCATAGAGAGAATAATCATTTCCCAGACTTGAATTTCTCAGACTTGAGAGCCCATCACTTTGTGCCACAGGAAAGCTCACAATCCTCTCTGAATCATCATAGAATCATAGGATCATAGGATCAAAGAGTTGGAAGAGACCTCATGGGCCATCCAGTCCAACCCCCTGCCAAGAAGCAGGAATATTGCATTCAAATCACCCCTGACAGATGGCCATCCATCCTCTGTTTAAAAGCTTCCAAAGAAGGAGCCTCCACCACACTCCGGGGCAGAGAGTTCCACTGCTGAACGGCTCTCACAGTCAGGAAGTTCTTCCTCATGGTCAGATGGAATCTCCTCTCTTGTAGTTTGAAGCCATTGTTCCGCGTCCTAGTCTCCAGGGAAGCAGAAAACAAGCTTGCTCCCTCCTCCCTGTGGCTTCCTCTCACATATTTATACATGGCTATCATATCTCCTCTCAGCCTTCTCTTCTTCAGGCTAAACATGCCCAGCTCCTTAAGCCGCTCCTCATAGGGCTTGTTCTCCAGACCTTTTATCATTTTAGTCGCTCTCCTCTGGACACATTCCAGCTTCTCAATATCTCTTTTGAATTGTGGTGCCCAGAATTGGACACAATATTCCAGGTGTGGTCTAACCAGAGCAGAATAGAGGGGTAGCATGACTTCCCTGGACCTAGACACTATGCTCCTATTGATGCAGGCCAAAATCCCATTGGCCTTTTTTTGCCGCCACATCACATTGTTGGCTCATGTTTAACTTGTTGTCCACGAGGACTCCAAGATCTTTTCCACACATGGTTTTCAGTTAAACCATCAGCTTCTAGTCGATCTACGACACCATCTCCAATATGACATCCTTTCAGATATTCAAACATGGCTATAATGTCTCCCCTGAACCAGGCTAAACATACCCAGCCCCATAAGCATCTTCTAGTAAGGCTTGCCCTTTTTCCCCCCTTTTCTGGACACCTTCCACTTTGTCAATAACTTTGGATGAAGGGCAGGGTTGAAATACATTCAGAGCTTTGGATATAGGGCAGAGCTGATATATTTTCATGAAGAGATAAAGTATTGTGCACACTCTAGTATGAAGGGAGCACATCTTAGAACAGTGGTTCTCAACCTTCCTAATGCTGTGACCCCTTAATACACTTCCTTATGTTGTGGTGACCCCCAACCATAACCATAACATTATGAATCGCCATGTAAATAATGATCTGCAGGATGTATTTTCATTCACAGGAACAAATTTGGCCCAAATACCCTGTATGCCCAAATTTGAATACTGGTGGAGTTGGCGGGGGGATTGATTTTGCCATTTGGGAGTTGTAGTTGCTGGGATTTATAGTTAACCTGTAAACAAAGAGCACTCTGAACCCCACCAACAATGGAATTGAACCAAACGTGGCACACAGAACTCCCATGACCAACAGAAAATACTGGAAGGGTTTGGTGGGCATTGACCTTGAGTTTGGGTTGAAGTTCGCCTATATCCAGAGAGCATCTTAGACTCCAACAATGATGGATCTCGACCAAACTTGGCACGGATACTCCATATGCCCAAATGTGAACACTCATTGGGTTTTGGGAAAATAGACCTTGAGATTTGGGAGTTGTACTTGCTGGGATTTATAGTAATCAATGCCGAGTTACTTTGATGTTGTTCCTCAGGAAAGACTTTTCCTTGCATGGGTTTTTCTCTAGTTAGCTGTTTGTGGTATCCTTGTGGTATCGATCATGGTATCCTTCTGGGCCGACTCTCTGGGATGGGTCTTGGGGGCATGGTTTTGTCGTGGCTCCGGTCCTTCCTGGAGGGTCGGACCCAGTTGGTGAAGCTGGGAGACGCCTGCTTGGATCCCTGGTCTTTGACCTGTGGGGTCCCGCAAGGCTCTATTCTGTCTCCCATGCTCTTTAACATCTACATGAAACCGCTGGGAGAGGTCATCCGGAGTTTTGGAGTTAGGTGCCACCTCTATGCAGATGACACACAACTCTATTACTCATTTCCACCCAATTCCAAGGAGGCCTCTTGGGTGCTGGACGAGTGCCTGGCCGCTGTGTCTATCTGGATGAGGAGGAACAAGCTGAAGATCAATCCCGACAAGACAGAGGTCCTCCTGGTCGATCGCAAACCTAACCGGGGTATAGGGTGGCAACCTGTGCGGGACAGGGTTACACTTCCCCTGAAGCCACAGGTCCGCAGTTTGGGAGTCCTCTTGGATTCATCACTTACGCTTGAGGCTGAGGCGTCGGCGGTGTCTGGGAGGGCTTTCGCACAATTAAGACCCGTGCGCCAACTGCGACCATACCTCACGAAGGCTGATCTGGCCAGGGTGGTCCATGCCTTGGTCACCTCTAGATTGGATTACTGTAATGCGCTCTACGTGGGGCTGCCCTTGAAAACAGCTCGGAAATTTCAGCTGGTCCAACGGGCAGCGGCCAGGATGTTAACTGGGGCCCCTTACAAAGAGAGGTCAACCCTCCTGTTCAAGGAGCTCCACTGGCTGCCGTTTATTTTCCGAGCCCAATTCAAGGTGCAGGTGCTTACCTACAAAGCCCTGAATGGTTTGGGACCATCCTACCTGCATGATGGCATCTCTGTTTACGAACCCACGTGTTCACTGCGTTCATCTGGAGAGGCCCTGCTCGTGATCCCGCCTGCGTCGCAAGCGCGTTTGGTGGGGACACGAGACAGGGCCTTTTCTGTGGTGGCCCCCCGATTCTGGAACACCCTCCCCAAAGATCTTAGACAGGCCCCTACATTGGCAGTCTTCAGAAAGAACTTGAAGACCTGGCTGTTCCGATGTGCCTTCCCAGAATAGGAAATCTCCAATACCAAGTCCCAGAAGCACTTTATTAGAATTAAGATTGTCGCACACTGCACACTGCACTTACCCTATAATCCTTATATACCACCTGTCACATCAGCACTTTTAATCCTGTACCCATTACTCTGGCCCGGCCCAGTTTTATTGTGTTTTTGTGTATTGTTTATTGTTTATAGTTCTTCTGTTGTTTAATATTGCTTTAATTGTTTTTAATTTTGCTTTAGGTGTTGTATTGTTGTGTTGTGTTTTGAGGCCTTGGCCTTTGTAAGCCGCATCGAGTCCTTCGGGAGATGCTAGCGGGGTACAAATAAAGTTAATAATAATAATAATAATAATAATAATAATAGTTCACCTACAATCAAGGAGCGTTCTGAACCCCAACAATGATAGAATTGGGGCAAACTTCCCACACAGAGACCCCTATGACCAACAGAAAATACTGTGTTTTCTGATGGTCTTTGGCAACCCCTCTGACACCCCTTTGCGACCCCTCCAGGGGTCCCGATCCCCAGGTTGAGAAACACTGTCTTAGAACATTTGCAATGTGCAGCCACTTGCAAATCTGTACTCATATAATAATAATAATAATAATAATAATAATAATAATAATCCTTTATTTATACCCCACTACCATCTCCCGCCGGACTCGGTGTGGCTTACAAAAGGCCGAGCCCAATTACATCATAAAAACAATATTGTCCACTATATGTACAACTCTACTTTGAACCAAACGCGGATTTTCCACATGGAGCCAAAATGCCCGACTTCTCACAGAGGAATGCCCAGCTTTCTTCTCAGACATGACTGCACTATGGGACTTACTATATAGATGGAGGATTGCACCCAGAAGTTCTTCCTTTCCCTTGGAACATTGGAAGCTCTCATGATACACACTTTGGGGAATTATCACCAGCTTTGCACCCGCTGAGACTACAAACTCCGGGACGTAACGTTTCCAGCTTATTTAGCAACAGAACAAACTTGGGAAAATGAGATTGGTTGTTTCTTATTTCTCCTTTTTTTATATTTTCCCTATTTGGATTGGAGGCACCCAATAGTGCTGTGCCTTGCAATTTCCTTACATGCTTTTCATTAATCCATTTACAACTCCCATAATATTATTTGGCGGCTTATTGAAGCCTCCAGGAACGGCGGGGGTCCATCAGCATTGTCTGCTTTCTGTTTAAAAGAATAATAAAGTAAAATGAGCCCAATTAAAAATTATTTGAGCGCTGTGGAATATTAGCAATTCCCCAAAGAAAAGGCAGAATACCAGCTTTCTGTCCATATCGTTGTGCTTCTTTACGCGATTCAAGGAGGAGATATGCTAATGGCAGCTTCTCATAAACCTAGGCCTTGTTGCTTCTTTTCCTTGAGATATTTGGCTAGCTGAAGGATTCGGGGGCGGACGACATTTCGTGATAACTTGGGGGAATCACTCAATGGCATAGTTTGGCTTCCCCCAAGCTTTTGCAAATATATTCAAAGCATCATGAGTCACATTTTAGTAAAAACAAATAGTGGAGAAACTTTTTTAAACGAGAGATCTCTCTAATGAGTTGGGAGGGGGGAGATAGATTGATGGGAATGAGAGACAGGGCCTTCTCAGTGGTGGCCCCTCGGCTATGGAATGCCCTACCTAGGGATATCAGATCGGCCCCCCCTCTCCTAACATTTTGAAAAAGAGTTAAAACCTGGCTTTTTGAGCAAGCATTTGCAAATGTAGTGTAACAGGCTAATTTAGATCCACGATGTTGCAACTCAGAGGAAGCTTCACCTTGCTTCCAAACACCACCACACACCAAACACCAGCCACTGCCAGAAGGGACAGAGAGTTTCATCTATGCTGATGATCATGCCATCACCGCTCAAGCAGGGAGCTTTGAGATGGTTGAAAAGAAGCTCTCCGAAGCTCTAGGTCAGTGTTTCTCAACCTGGGGGTCAGGACCCTTGGAGGGGTCGCGAGGGGGTATCAGAGGGGTCACGAAAGACCATCAGAAAACACAGTATTTTCTGTTGGTTGTGGGGGTTCTGTGTCCCAAATGTCAATTCTATTTTCCCCAAACTCCACCAGAATTCACATTTGCACATATTGAGTATTCATGCCAAGTTTGGTCTAGATCCATCAATATTTTGAGTCCATAATACTCTCGGGATGTAGATGAACTATAACTCCAAAACTCAAGGTCAATGCCACCAAACCTTCCAGTATTTTCTGTTGGTTGTGGGAGTTCTGTGTCTCAAGTTTAGTTCAGTTCCATTGTTGGTGGAGTTCATAATGCTCTTTGATTGTAGGTGAACTGTAAATCCCAGCTACTACAACTTCCAAAGGACAAAATCAATCCTCCCCAACTCCACCAGTATTCAAATGTGGGTGCATTGGGTATTTGTGCCAAATTTGGTCCAATGAATGAAAATACATTCTGCATATCAGATATTTACATTGTGATTCGTAACAGTGGCAAAATTACAGTTGTGAAGTGGTAATGAAAACAATTTTCTGGTTGGGGGTCACCACAACATGAGGAACTGGATTAAGGGGTCATGACATTAGGAAGATTGAGAAACACTGCTCTAGGTGCTCTAACTGCCTATTACAGGGAAAACCAGCTGATCCCTAATCCATCTAAAACACAGACATGCGCCTTTCACCTTAAGAACAGACAAGCATCCCGAGCTCTGAGGATTACCTGGGAAGGAATCCCACTGGAGCATTGCAGCACACCCAAATACCTGGGAGTCACTCTGGACCGTGCTCTGACCTACAAGAAGCACTGCCTGAACATCAAGCAAAAAGTGGGTGCTAGAAGCAACATCATACGAAAGCTGACTGGCACAACCTAGGGATCACAACCAGACACAGTGAAGACATCTGCCCTTGTGCTTTGCTACTCTGCTGCTGAGTATGCATGCCCAGTGTGGAACACATCTCACCACACTAAAACAGTGGATGTGGCTCTTAATGAGACATGCCGCATTATCACAGGGTGTCTGCGCCCTACACCACTGGAGAAATTACACTGCTTAGCCGGCATTGCACCACCTGACATCCGCCGGGAAGTAGCAGCCAATAGTGAAAGGACCAAGGCAGAGACATCTCCAGCTCATCCCCTGTTTGGGTATCAGCTAGCATGTCAATGACTTAAATCAAGACATAGTTTTCTTAGATCTACAGAGACACTCGCTGGAACACCCCAGCAAGCGAGAGTCCAAAAGTGGCAGGCTCAAACCCAGCACCTCAATCCATGGGTGATACCAGATGAGAAACTCCGCCCTGGGCACACAGAAGACGGGGCGACTTGGAAGGCGCTTAACAGACTGCGCTCTGGCACCACGAGATGCAGAGCCAACCTTCAGAAATGGGGCTACAAAGTGGAATCCTGGACATGCGAGTGTGGAGAAGAGCAAACTACAGACCACCTGCTGCAATGCAACCTGAGCCCTGCCACATGCACAATGGAGGACCTGCTTGTGGCAACACCAGAGGCGCTCCAAGTGGCCAGATACTGGTCAAAGGACATTTAACCAACTACCAAGTTTGCAAAATCTGTGTGTGTGTGTGTGTTTTTTTAATCTGCGTGTTTGTTTTGTTCTGTTAGAATTGTAATACAATGGTATGATTGCTGATGACACGATAAATAAATACCACCACACAAGAGCTGTAGTTTTATAGTTTACTGAGTCATCATTCTGCAAATGCAGTATTCCAAAGCCATGTTTTTACCAGCTTTCTAAAAGTCAGGAGGGAAGGGGTAAATCTAATCTCCAATGGGAGGGAGTTCCAGAGCCGAGGGGCCACCACCGAGAAGGCCCTGTCCCTCGTTCCCACCAATCGTGATTGCAAAGGAGGTGGGACCGAGAGCAGGGCTCCTCCAGAAGATCTTAATAATCTCTATGAGTCAGGGGGGCCACCACAGAGAAGGCCCTGTCCCTTGTCTTGAACCATCAAGAAAACTATGTCTTGATGGTTCATAGGGAAGAATCCGTTCGGACAGGTAAATTGGGCCGGAGTCGTTTAGGGATTTATAGGTCAACACCAGCACTTTGAATTGTGCTTTGTGTTGATCATTAATGCATCATTGGAGCAGGGTTTTTTTCCATCTCGACTAAAACAGGCTGTGGTTCGACCACTCCTTAAAAAGGTCTCCCTTGACTCCACGGTGCTGAACAATTACAGACCAATCTCCAACCTCCCTTTTCTGGGCAAGGTGGTGGAGCGGGTGGTCGCTTCCCAGCTTCAGGGTTTTCTAGATGTCATCAATTACCTGGACCAGTCACAGTCTGGTTTCAGGCCTGGCCACGGCACCAAGATGGCTTTGGTTGCCTTGGTGGAGGACCTCCGCAGAGAGCTGGACAGGGGGAGTGTGACTTTGCTGGTTCTCTTGGACATCTCACCGGCTTTCGATACCATCCATCATGGTATCCTTCTGGGATGACTCTCTGGGATGGGTCTCGGGGGCACGGTTTTGTCATGGCTCCGGTCCTTCCTGGAGGGTAGATCCCAGATGGTGAAGCTTGGAAATTCCAACTGATCCAACAGTCGCCGGCCAGGTTGTTAACTGGTGCTCCTTACAGAGAGAGGTCAACCCTCCTGTTTAAGGAGCTCCATTGGCTGCCGTTCATCTTCCGGTCCCAATTCAAGGTGCAGGTTCTCACCTACAAAGCCCTAAACGGTTTGGGACCTGCCTACCTGCGTGACCACATCTCCATAATGAACCCACACGATCCCTTCAATCATCTGGAGAGGCTCTGCTCACGATCCCACCTGCGTCGCAAGCACGTTTGGTGGGGACGAGGGACAGGGCCTTCTCTGTGGTGGCCCCCCGACTCTGGAACTCTCTCCCCAAGGACAGCAGGCAAGCCCCAACGTTGGCAGTCTTTAGGAAGAGCCTGAAGACCTGGCTGTTCCAGTGTGCCTTTCCAGAATAGGAAACTCCTGGCATCATGTCCCAAATGCACTTTGTTAGAGATTTAGGATTGTCTGCACATTGCACCTACCTCCAAAAAAACCTCTACATATCACCTGTCAGGTCTAGCACTTTTTAAATTTTGTCCGTTACATTTGGCCCGGCCTTTAGATTTAAATGCGACAAGGTGTCATTGTTTTAGTGTTTTATTGTTTTGCTTGATGTTTATTATTTGCTTATGAGTTCATAGAATCATAGAATCAAAGAGTTGGAAGAGACCTCATGGGCCATCCAGTCCAACCCCATTCTGCCAAGAAGCAGGAATATTGCATTCAAATCACCCCTGACAGATGGCCACCCAGCCTCTGCTTAAAAGCTTCCAAAGAAGGAGCCTCCACCACACTCTGGGGCAGAGAGTTCCACTGCTGAACGGCTCTCACAGTCAGGAAGTTCTTCCTCATGTTCAGATGGAATCTCCTCTCTTGTAGTTTGAAGCCATTGTTCCACGTCCTAGTCTCCAAGGAAACAGAAAACCAGCTTGCTCCCTCCTCCCTGTGGCTTCCTCTCACATATTTATACATGGCTATCATATCTCCTCTCAGCCTTCTCTTCTTCAGGCTAAACATGCCCAGTTCCCTGAGCCGCTCCTCATAGGGCTTGTTCTCCAGACCCTTGATCATTTTAGTCGCCCTCCTCTAAACACATTCCAGCTTGTCAATATCTCTCTTGAATTGTGGTGCTCAGAATTGGACACAATATTCCAGATGTGGTCTAACCAAAGCAGAATAGAGGGGTAGTATTACTTCCCTAGATCTAGACACTAGGCTCCTATTGATGCAGGCCAAAATCCTATTGGCTTTTTTTGCCGCCACATCACATTGTTGGCTCATGTTTAACTTGTTGTCCACGAGGACTCCAAGATCTTTTTCACACGTACTGCTCTCGAGCCAGGCATTGTCCCCCATTCTGTATTTTTGCATTTCGTTTTTTCTGCCAAAGTGGAGTATCTTGCATTTGTGCCTGTTGAACTTCATTTTGTTAGTTTTGGCCCATCTCTCTAATCTGTCAAGATCGTTTTGAATCCTGCTCCTGTCCTCTGGAGTATTGGCTATCCCTCCCAAGTTTTACTATTGTATTTGTATGCTGTTGTTTGTTGGTGGCCTTGGCCTTTGTAAGCCACATCGAGTCCTTCGGGAGATTTTGCGGGGTATAAATAAATTTAATAAATAATAATAATAATAAGAAGAAGAATAAGAATAAGAATAAGAATAATCGGAAACTGATTGGCAGCCAGTGGAGCTGACGCAACAGAGGAGTAGTATGCTCCCTGTACCCCACTCCTGTTAGTATTCTGGCTGCCACTCATTGGACTAGTTGTAGCTTCCGGGCAGTCTTCAAAGGCAACCCCAAGTAGAGAGCGTTGCAATAGTCTATTTGGGATGTAACCAGAGCGTGGACCACCGTGGCCAGATCAGACTTCCCAAGACTCACTGGGAATAGAAAGAATGGTGTTGTTGTTGTTCATTCGTTCAGTCGTCTCCGACTCTTCGTGACCTCATGGACCAGTCCACACCAGAGCTCCCTGTCGGCCGTTACCACCCCCAGCTCCTTCAAGGTCAGTCCAGTCACTTCAAGGATGCCATCCATCCATCTTGCCCTTGGTCGGCCCCTCTTCCTTTTGCCTTCCACTTTACCCAGCATAATTGTCTTCTCTAGGCTTTCCTGTCTCCTCATGATGTGGCCAAAGGACTTCAACTTTGTCTCTAGTCTCCTTCCCTCCAGTGAGCAGTCGGGCTTTCTTTCCTGGAGGATGGACTGGTTGGATCTTCTCGCAGTCCAAGGCACTCTCAGAACTTTCCTCCAACACCACAGCTCAAAAGCATCTCTCTTCCTTCGCTCAGCCTTCCCTAAGGTCCAGCTCTCACATCCGTAGGTGACTACAGGGAATACCATGGCTTTGACTAGGCGGATCTTTGTTGCCAGTGTGATGTCTCTACTCTTTACGATTTTATCGAGACTGGACATTGCTCTCCTCCCAAGAAGTAAGCGTCTTCTGATTTCCTGGCCACAGTCTGCATCAGTCTGCACAGTCAGATGCAGACTGTGGCCAGAAAGAATGGTAGCCCAAGATATTAAATGCAGTTAAAACACACACATGTATGAACTGCCTCTCTTCCTCATTTGTACCTTTTTTGACAATTCTGGGATTTCCTAGAAGTTGAAGGCTACGCTCACACGCTTCACTGGAGCAATGAATTGCAGCCGTTTCCAAGCAAAGCCAAACATGGTGCTAATCAGCAAAAGAGCCCATGTTTTGCTTATTGGCCGTGGCTTCATTCTTGGGAGTCCTTCACGCCGTGTGATGCGATGCAAAGCCCCCGCTCAGCCCCCCTTTCTGCCTCTGCTGCACACAACCACACTTTACATCTGTCATATTGCAATAACAGTGAAAACAATCAGCTCGGTTAATGCCGACGAGAGGCGCATCACCCTGGGAGCCGTTTTCAGACGTGTAGCGATCATGGGGTTATGATGATTATGAGACGTGGAGGTAATGAGCGGCTCCCGAGGGTAAGATGCAAATGGAGGTGGCACGAGGTCTCCATGCCCATCACAACTTTTTCAGCCTGCCTGCTTTCCTGACAAGGGCAATTTATTGTAAATTGATTACCCTCAACCAACTCCATTTGCAATGGGTTGGAGAGCTCGCTTCTCATTTTCTTTCATGAGTGCCGTTGCTGTTCCCATCCATTCCAGCTTTATTAATCTTTATTTACTTAATGAATATCCCACTTTTCTTTCTTCCAAAGTGGCTCGCAGCTGACATAGAGGTCACACAAATTGGTTTCCTTTTCTACCCAGTAAACAATATCTGGCATCCTATTTATGAATTTCAATGGCTTCAATCCAACCGAGAATCAGGGCGATGTATTGGTTTGAGTGTTGAACTCAACTGGAAGACCAGGGTTTGTGTTGACCCTCAAACTGTCATCCAAACATGGAACCTGACTATGGAAGTAAATCAAGGAGGGTCCCAGTATGACATTGTTATTAGCCCAGGGGCAGCCACTGAAAAGGCCCCATCTTCCAAGGATCCATCATATGGACCTTGGAAGGCAGTAAGATCTAGAGAAGGGATTTCTAGAAGATCTCATGCATTGGATCCATCATATGGACCTTGGAGGGTAGTAAAATAAGAGATTCCTAAAATATTTCAAGACACAGATCCATCATATGGATCTTGGAGGGTAGTAAAAAAAGGAGTCCTGGAAGATCTCAAGGCTTGGATCCATCAAATGGACCATGGAGAGTAGTAAGAGAAGGGATTCCTAAAAGATCTCAAGACATGGATGGTAGTAAAAGAAGAGATTCCTAGAAGATCTCAAGACTTGGATCCATCATATGGACCTTGGAGTGTAGTAAGTGACGGGATTTCTAGAAGATCTCATGCATTTGATCCATCATATGGAACTTGGAGGGTAGTAAAATAAGAGATTCCTAAAACATTTCAAGACACAGGTCCATCATATGGATCTTGGAGGGTAGTAAAAAAGGTAGTCCTAGAAGATCTCAAGGCTTGGATCCATCAAATGGATCTTTGAGGGTAGTAAGAGAAGGGATTCCTAGAAGATCTGAAGACACAGATCCATCATATGGACCTTGGAGGGTAGTAAGTGACGGGATTTCTAGAAAATCTCATGCATTGGATCCATCATATTAACCTTGGAGGGTAGTAAAAGAAGAGAATTCTAAAACACTTCAAGACACAGGTCCATCATATGGATCTTGGAGGGTAGTAAAAGAAGGGAGTCCTAGAAGATCTCAAGGGTTGGATCCATCAAATGGACCTTGGAGAGTAGTAAGAGAAGGGATTCCTAAAAGGTCTCAAGACATGGAGGGTAGTAAAAGAAGAGATTACTAGAAGATCTCAAGACTTGGATCCATCAAATGGACCTTGGAGGGTAGTAAGAGAAGGGATTCCTAGAAGATCTCCAGACATGGTCAGGCTCATATGGGGAGATAAATCCCTTTAGATACTCTGGACCTATTACTACTACTAATAGCAAATGGTACTTAACTATGAAAGAATATCAAGGAGGTCCCAAATGTCACTTTGCTAGGGAGGGAGTTCCATTATGGGGAAGGCCACTAAACAAGGCCTGATCTTCTATGTATCATCTATCAGATGGACCTTGGAAGGTGGTGCAACAGGGGAAAGGGATTCTTAGAATATCTCAAAATATAGGCAGGTTCATTTAGGGAGATAAAGTCCTTTAGGACTTATTACTGCTTCTAGTAATAGTAGCCATGGATGATTGAACTTCTGCAGAACTTGGGAAAGTCAAACTAATTGGGTTTCTTTCTACCTAATAAACCACATCTACCTAGTAAACCACATCTGGCATCCTATGAGTTAATGTATTAACTCATTAAGACAATGTCTTCAATGTCTTAAAACCAACTGAGATCACAGTTGGTATATACAAGATTTGAATTTTGGACTCAATTGGAAGACCAGAGTTTGAATCAACCCCAAAAACTATTAACCGAAATGACACCTGACTATGAAAGAACATCAAGGAAGACCCCAATATAACATTGCTAGGGAGGGAACTCAATCTTGGGGAAAGTCACTGAGAAGACCCTATCTTCTATAGCTTCTATGGAAGGTGTTGGGATTAGAAGAAGGGATTCCTAGAAGATCTCAAAGCATGGGCATGCTGACATGGGGAGATAAAGCCCTTTAGATACTCTTGATCTATTACTAATAGCAATAGTAGTAATGGATGATGGACAGAACTTGGGAAAGTAACCTAGAATCATAGAATCAAAGAGTTGGAAGAGACCTCATGGGCCATCCAGTCCAACCCCATTCTGCCAAGAAGCAGGAATATTGCATTCAAATCACCCCTGACAGATGGCCATCCAGCCTCTGTTTAAAAGCTTCCAAAGAAGGAGCCTCCACCACACTCCGGGGCAGAGAGTTCCACTGCTGAACAGCTCTCACAGTCAGGAAGTTCTTTCTCATGCTCAGATGGAATCTCCTTTCTTGTAGTTTGAAGCCATTGTTTCGTGTCCTAGTCTCCAAGGAAGCAGAAAACAAGCTTGCTCCCTCCTCCCTGTGGCTTCCTCTCACATATTTATACATGGCTATCCTATCTCCTCTCAACCTTCTCTTCTTCAGGCTAAACATGCCCAGCTCCTTAAGCCACTCCTCATAGGGCTTGTTCTCCAGACCCTTGATCATTTTAGATTCTGTTGGTCTACAAGCCCCCAGAATCTCCCAGTTGACATGACCTACAGACAACTGATGCATTTAAAAGACACTCACATATACACAACATTTTGCATGCCGCAGAAAGCATAAGCGCTCACCTGCTGGGATTAATTTTTCCAAAGAGGCAGAAGCTGCAACTAACATTGCCTTTTAGCCAAGCAAATCTATGGCTAGGGAGTTTCAAAGGGAATATTTAAGAGACTGACATATTTCCAGCTGCCGCTGAAAAGACGGGGGCAATTTGGAGATACAGGCTCATTAGTGCCCAAAATAAATTATGAAAGCTTCCAATGCTTTGTGGAGACAGTACTCACCCTCCTCACCTCCCACTAGATATGTTGATACCAAGTTTACTAGATGCAATAATTCAAAGTCTGCAGTTTTGTCAGTTTCTTCCTCTGAAATATGTATAGCCTATACTATAGCATGTAGGATTCATTGGTGGTCTCCCATTCAGGTAGTAACTGTTTTCCTTCAAGGTCAGATGAGATATGGTGCCTTTAGAACAGTGGTTCTCAACCTGGGAGTTGGGACCCCTGAGGGGGTCACCAGGGGCTGTGAGAGGGGTCACCAAAGACCATCAGGAAACACAGTATTTTCTGTTGGTCATTGGGGGTTCTATATAGGAAGTTTGGCCCAATTCAATTGTTGGTGGGGTTCAGAATACTCTTTCATTGTAGGTGAATTATAAATCCCAGCAACTACAACTCCCAAATGTCAAGGTCTATTTCCCCCAAACTCCACCAGTGTTCATATTTGGGCATATTGAGTAATTGTGCCAAGTTTGGGTTAGATCCATCATCATTTGAGTCCATAATGCTCTCTGGATGTAGATGAACTGCAACTCCCAAACTCAAGGTCAGTGCCCACCAAACGCTTCCAGTATTTTCTGTTGGTCATGGGTATTCTGTATGCCAAGATTGGTTCAGTTCTATCTTTAGTGAAGTACAGAATGCTATTTGATTGTAGATGAACTATAAATCCCAGCAACTACAACTCCCAAATGACAAATCAATCCCACCCAACCCCACCAGTATTCAAATTTGGGCATAGTGGGTATTTGTGCCAATTTTGGTCCAGTGAATGAAAATATATCCTGTGTATCAGATATTTACATTATGATTCATAAGAGTAGCAAAATGACAGTTATGAAGTAGCAACATAAATTATTTTATGGTTGGGGGTCGCCACAACATGAGGAACTGTATTAAGGGGTCGCAACATTAGGAAGGTTGAGAACCACTGGCCTATACTATAGCATGTAGGATTTATTGGTGGTCTCCCATTCAGGTACTAACTGCTTTCCTTCAAGGTCAGATGAGATATGATGCCTTTAGAGCAGTGGTTCTCAACCTGTGGGTCTCCAGGTGTTTTGGCCTACAACTCCCAGAAATCCCAGCCAGTTTACCAGCTGTTAGGTTTTCTGGGAGTTGAAGGCCAAAAACATCTGGGGACCCCAGGTTGAGAACCACTGCTTTAGAGTATTTCTTTGCAGTTGACTACCTTAAAGTTGACCATTGGTTGGCTTCCAAATCAATGGAATGATGGATCCTCTCTAGGTTTGAACCTGAATTTCAAGTGACCTCCTTGGAAGGGGCATGGAATGAAGACATGAAATGAAGATCATTCATGGAATGGAGATCAAACAATGTAAGTGCCATCAACCATCCCAGCATAATGCCATAGTTGGCATCCCTATAATGACCATATAGTGGTCCATATGATGACCACGCTGGCTGTGGCATCCTGTGAGTTGCAATCCAAGAAGCCCTATTAAACAATTCCCAGCAACGTGCAAGGAGTTCTTTGATCTCCTCTTACATTCCTCCCCCTTGTGTTGGGCGTCTTCCTTACGCTCTCCCTCCCAAACAAAGGAGTGCCATTTTATCCCCTCCATCTCATCACAGTGGGAGGATCCGCCATTTTGTTTCCTCGCCTGCGAATGGGGAGAAAATGGTGGCAGAGATGAAATGCTGCCAGATCAAACGCAGATCGTCTGCCTCTTGTCACCTCCCACAGCTCTCCGCTGCCTGCGACGTCAATCTGAATTGTTAATCGTGTTAATATTTGATTTGTTGGAAGTAGAAAGAAACAACACATACATACACACACACACACAACAAGGAACAGTATATCTAAATGGTAATGTTGCCGTTGCAGCCATTCTCGGGGGAGAAAGGCAAGAATTTATTTACCATTATCCCTTTTCCAAAACACTTTGTCCAAAGGATGGATTCCAGAGAGTGAAACATGAGAGTCGTATCTGATGATAGATTCATCGCCAACATTTGAAACAAAAACACTATTCCAGCATATCCCCCATTCATGGCTGCAAGATGCCACTGTTAACACTGCAACCTAGATCAAAGTGATAGTTTGATGTGAGTAGATCCATTGAATCAGTAGAAGGAACAGAAATGTTTATTTACTCTTGAGCAGTCAATGCAACGCATCTGCTTTGATTAGTATTAGCATTGGACCAAGACAAGGGGGACAGCTTTGAATTGGCTCTCCTCCTTTCTTCACAACCGTGGACAGCGAGTGGAGAGGGGAGGCCTGGTCTCTGAGAGGTCCCCTCTCTCTTGTGGGGTTCCTCAGGGGGCCATTCTCTCCTCTCTGTTGTTTAACGTCTATATGCGACCACTTGCTCAGCTGGTTCGAGGTTTTGGGCTGGAGTGTCACCAGTACGCCAATGACACTCAACTGGTGCTGAAGATGGAAGGTCGACCAGACTCTGTACCCGATTATTTCCATCAGTGCCTCGAGGCCGTGACTGGATTGTTGTGTGCCAGGAGGTTGAGGGTGAATCCAGCAAAGACGGAGATCCTATGGCTGGGTCAACCAGGCAGTGGGGATACCCTGGATGGCGAGGCGCTACACCCGTCATCATTGGTAAAGAGTCTGGGAGTCCTTTTGGACCCTCTGCTGACGATGGAGGCCCAGGTCTCCGCCGTTAGCAGAACCACCTTCTTTCACCTGCGGCAGGCTAGACGGCTGGCCCCCTCCCTGTCCAGGGACGACCTAGCTACGGTGATCCAGGCTACGGTCATCTCAAGACTGGGCTACTGTAACGCCCTCTACATTGGCCTCCCTCTGTCGGTGATCCGGAAGCTCAAGTTGGTACAAAATGCAGCTGCTCGGCTTCGTGCGGGAATTCCGATGGGATGCCACATAACACCAATCTTACTGTAGCTGCATTGGTTACCAATTGAGCACCGGATCACTTTCAAAGTGATGGTACTCACCTTTAAGGCCTTGCATGGTCTGGGACCAATGTACTTGAGGGACCGCCTCACCCCCTACCAACCCCAGAGATCCCTCCGTTCTGAGGACCAAGATTTGTTGGAAATTCCCAGTGTCAAGACCTTGCATCTAACAGCAACCAGATGCAGAGCCTTTACAGCAGTGGCACCATCGCTCTGGAATACTCTGCCACCTGAAGTCCGTGCCTTGCGGGACTCACCAGCTTTCCGCTGGGCATGTAACACATATCTGTTTCGACAGGCCTTTGATTTTTGATATTGCCATTTTTAAATTGTTTTAAATTGTTTTTAAATTGTGTTCGATTTTAGCCTGTTCTTGTAAGCCGCTCCGAGCCCCAGGGGAGTGGCGGCATATAAGGCCGAATAATAAATAAATAAATAAATATTTCCATCCATTCCTGGAGTAATTCTTTCCCATGGTTCTCTACTGTAGAAGAAAAGTATTTTGAGATGGAGTGAGTAGGTCTACTTCTGAGAAGACATAGCTTAGTTTGTAGCGTAATGCAAAGTCCCAGTTCTATTACTTCTCCTATTTGCTGCTCATGTATGCAACAGTCTTGTTTCCAATGTTTGTTGTGTGCCTTCAAGGCATTCCTGATGTGTGATGATCTATTGGAAATTCCCAATGCCAAGACCTTGCATCTAACAGCAACCAGATGCAGAGCCTTTACAGCAGTGGCACCATCGCTCTGGAATACTCTGCTCTCAGAATACTCCATCTCAAAAAGTATTTTGAGATGGAGTGAGTAGGTCTACTTCTGAGAAGACATAACTTAGTTTGTAGCGTAATGCAAAGTCCCAGTTCTATTACTTCTCCTATTTGCTGCTCATGTATGCAACAGTCTTGTTTCCAAGGTTTGTTGTGTGCCTTCAAGGCATTCCTGATGTGTGATGACCCTAAGGTAAACCTATCACAAGATTTGTTCAGAAATGGTTCGCTATTGCCTTCCTCTGAGGCTCAGAGAATGTGACTCTCTCATCCATGGGTTTCATAGCTGAGCAGGGATTCATAGAATCATAGAATCATAGAATCAAAGAGTTGGAAGAGACCTCATGGGCCATCCAGTCCAACCCCATTCTGCCAAGAAGCAGGAATATTGCATTCAAATCACCCCCGACATATGGCCATCCAGCCTCTGCTTAAAAGCTTCCAAAGAAGGAGGCTCCACCACACTCTGGGGCAGAGAGTTCCACTGCTGAACGGCTCTCACAGTCAGGAAGTTCTTCCTCATGTTCAGATGGAATCTCCTCTCTTGTAGTTTGAAGCCATTGTTCCATTGCGTTCTAGTCTCCAGGGAAGCAGAAAAAAAGCTTGCTCCCTCCTCCCTGTGGCTTCCTCTCACATATTTATACATAGCTATCATATCTCCTCTCAGCCTTCTCTTCTTCAGGCTAAACATGCCCAGCTCCTTAAGCCGCTCCTCATAGGGCTTGTTCTTCCTGACTGTGAAAGCTGTTCAGTGGTAGAACTCTGTGGTGGAGGCTCCTTCTTTGGAAGCTTTTAAACAGAGGCTGGATGGCCATTTGTCAGGGGTGATTTGAATGCAATATTCCTGCTTCTTGGCAGGGGATTGGGCTGGATGGCCCATGAGGTCTCTTCCAACTCTTTGATTCTATGATTCTATGACAATACACCAACATAATTATTCTAGATCTTGAAGGTGCTTTCTTGCATTATCTTACATCCTGCTTTGGTGTAGAGCTATGTTCTCCTGCTTAAGTGACTCATGGATCAAGTGGAGCAGATCACGCATCTCCGAACAGATTCCTTGCCTGGCTGCAAATAGTACAATTGCATTGGGAAGAAGGTGGGGGAAGCATGTGGGGAAACAGAGTGATTTTGAAATATGCACAAATGCATGTTTCAGTGGCTCAGACTTCGTCTTTTTCATTTGTGCTGGTGAATATTTAATACACTGATTTTTATTTTATGGCACGATCATAGTTCCAGGGATGTAACTGCAAGGAAGAGAGTGTTTACGCTTGCTCCTGTACAGCAAGATCTCTTCCATGCCATCAAATGCAACCAGGAATTCATGAAAAATGTCGGCCTTTGTTTATCTTTCTTTTCGAGGAGGGCCATATTATCGTGACTTGAAGAACATTTCAGAAAATACACAGCCATTGAATCTCACAGTGCTGTTTTTCCTTCCGAACGTCCTCCAATTGCACGACTGGAGCTTTCCGGTAGACAACTTTTGAACAAAATCCTCTGAAATTAGGCCATGTTGAATGTAATTAAGACACACATTTCCAAAACCGCAAGTCCTGTAGGGTTTAGCCTTGCTTAAATTTTTAATTTCGTTACTATAATTGTCTGGCATGCAAATCAGAATGTTACTTAAAAGGGAACACGGATTTCAAGATACTGCAGATTTCATCATAACTGGCGTTTCTTACTTTGGGTTGTTGTAGGTTTTTTCGGGCTATATGGCCATGGTCTAGAGGCATTTCTCCTGACGTTTTGCCTGCATCTATGGCAAGCATCCCCGCTACCTCTGAGGATGCTTGCCATAGATGCAGGTGAAATGTCAGGAGAGAATGCCTCTAGAACATGGCCATATAGCCCGAAAAAACCTACAACAACCCAGTAATTCCGGCCATGAAAGCCTTCGACAATACATTTCTTACTTTATTTGTGGAATCTGGATTCATTAGAAGTTATTATAATAATTATAATAACAACAACTGTGCGGTTTTCTGGCATTGTATATTTCTGCCGCTTCTGTGATGGTTGATTTGTATTTTGATTCTGTAGCCCACTTGTCGATGGATGTCCAGAATCAGCAGCATCAACCGCGGTCCTTTTTATCCTGGGCGTCGACCTAGCCAGGCATGTGCCTTTCATCTCAAGAACAGAGAAGCATCCCGAGCTCTGAGGATGACCTGGGAAGGAATCCCACTGGAGCATTGCAACACACCCAAATACCTGGGAGTCACTCTGGACCGTGCTCTTACCTACAAGAAGCACTGCCTGAACATCAAGCAAAAAGTGGGTGCTAGAAACAATATCATACAAAAGCTGACTGGCACAACCTGGGGATCACAACCAGACACAGTGAAGACATCTGCCTTTGCGCTATGCTACTCTGCTGCTGAGTATGCATGCCCAGTGCGAAACACACGTCATCACACTAAAACAGTGGATGTGGCTCTTAATGAGACATGCCGCATTATCACGGGGTGTCTGCGCCCTACACCACTGGAGAAACTACACTGTCTAGTCAGTATTGCACCACCTGACATCCGCCGGGAAGTAGCAGCCAATAGTGAAAGGATCAAGGCAGTGACATCTCCAGCCCATCCCTTGTTTGGGTATCAGCCAGCACGTCAATGACTTAAATCTAGAAATAGTTTTCTAAGATCTACAGAGACACTTGCTGGAACACCCCAGCAAGCGAGAGTCCAAAAGTGGCAGACTCAAACCCAGAACCTCAATCCATGGCTGATACCAAATGAGAGACTCCTCCCTGGGCACACAGAAGACTGGCTGACTTGGAAGGCGCTGAACAGACTACGCTCTGGCACCACGAGATGCAGAGCCAACCTTAAGAAATGGGGCCACAAAGTGGGGTCCACAACATGCGAGTGTGGAGAAGAGCAAACCACTGACCACCTGCTGCAATGCAACCTGAGCCCTGCCACATGCACAATGGAGGACCTCCTTGCGGCAACACCAGAGGCACTCCAAGTGGCCAGCTACTGATCAAAGGACATTTAATCAACTACCAAGCTTGCAAACTCTGTTTTGTCTGTTTGTTTATTTTTATTAAAAACGTAATACAAATGTCTGGTTGCTGACGACACGATAAATAAATAACCGAGCCAGTATAGACTTCGTTTTGGTTTGGTTCTCCATAGTGCTAATGGGTTAGGTGCTCTTGGTTCCACTCCTCAGCTGAGACCTCTCTGGCTTGGTTGGACCTGCTAGTAGTTACATTCCCTCCAGCACAGCTCTCAGCATCCTTGGAGCAGTTAAGCCCCCCACCACGACAAGGTGGCATCTATCGGGTTAGGGTCAATAACAACAACAACAACAACAACAACAACAATCATAGAATCATAGAATCCTAGAGTTGGAAGAGACCTCATGGGCCATCCAGTCCAACCCCATTCTGCCAAGAAGCAGGAATATTGCAGAAGTAGGTCTACTTCTGAGAAGACATAACTTAGTTTGTAGCGTAATGCAAAGTCCCAGTTCTATTACTTCTCCCATTTGCTGCTCATGTATGCAACAGTCTTGTTTCCAAGGTTTGTTGTGTGCCTTCAAGGCATTCCTGATGTGTGATGACCCTAAGGTAAACCTATCACAAGATTTGTTCAGAAATGGTTCGCTATTGCCTTCCTCTGAGGCTCAGAGAATGTGACTCTCTCATCCATGGGTTTCATAGCTGAGCAGGGATTCATAGAATCATAGAATCATAGAATCAAAGAGTTGGAAGAGACCTCATGGGCCATCCAGTCCAACCCCATTCTGCCAAGAAGCAGGAATATTGCATTCAAATCACCCCCGACATATGACCATCCAGCCTCTGCTTAAAAGCTTCCAAAGAAGGAGCCTCCACCTCACTCTGAGGCAGAGAGTTCCACTGCTGAATGGATCTCAAAGTCAGGAAGTTCTTCCTCATGTTCAGATTGTAGTTTGAAGCCATTGTTGCATTGCGTCCTAGTCTCCATGGATGCTTTTAAACAGAGGCTGGATGACCATCTGTCAGGGGTGATTTGAATGCAATATTCCTGCCTTTTGGCATAATGGGGTTGGACTGGATGGCCCATGAGGTCTCTTCCAACTCTTTGATTCTATGATTCTATGACTCCAAGTGGCCATTTTCTGGTCAAAGGACATTTAGCATAATGCCAAGTTTTACAAACTTTGTTTGTGGTTTTTGTATACATTATAACAGTATTCTCAATTCGCTTCTGATGCAAGAAATAAATCTGAGCAAAATGTCTCATTTGGCCCAATGGTAGGAACAAGCCAGCCTTCTTCTTGGTCCAGATGAACACCCCCCCCCCCCCCCAAAAAAAACTTCCCATTTGAACATCCTCAGATGATTTACCACTGACAACAGAGGACTATTTTGGCTGCCACTAAAAGCTCATCATTAAACGTGGGAGACCTGTCCAGAAAACCGATGTGTGCTTTTCATCAAGAGATCAGGGACAGGAGAGGATGTGAGGGAAGAGAAATAACCAGGAGCTCCTCTGACACCATGAGGCCTGTTTTTAATGAGGCAAAAAATCTCATGTTTATTTTTATTTTAAGGTCTCTGGATACCACAGTGAGCAAACGCAAGCCATCATTATTCAGAAAGGTAGCATATGTATGTGTGCCGCGCTTGGGAGTCTGCTAATGAAACACTTAGTTTCCTTTTTAAGGACGAAACCGGCAAAGGACAATGCTGATTGCCTTAATTGATTAAACAAATTCATTCCAGCGCGACCGTCCTTGTTTGCTTATTGCCTTTCATAGAGGCGACCCATGGGGGAAACCAAAGATTCGAAAGAATCACAAATATGTATTTTCAGAACCACTGGAGATTAACGACAGGCATCAACAAGGAGCATGTTTCCAAATAATAAGATGCTGGGGGATTATTTCGTTTTGGTATCGGATCAGCAAGGGCACCCATGTCAGTGGGATAGTCGAGTCTGTACAAGTTTCAGTCTGAGCCATTCACATGGATTGGCATCTTTGGAGAAACTAGTTCAAACTTGAGTTTGGAGAACTCCTACTAAGGAGGCTGTTCAGGTCCTGAACCGTGCTTCACCGCTGTAACGGTCTGGATGAGGGCGAACACATTGAAATTGAATCCAGACAAGACAGAGGTACTCTTAGTCAGTCACAAGGCCGAACAGGGCACAGGGTTACAGCCTGTGTTGGATGGGGTCACACTCCCCCTGAAGAGGCAGGTTCGCAGCTTGGGTGTGATCTTGGATTCATCACTGAGCCTGGAACCCAGTTTTCAGCAGTGACCAGGGGAGCATTCGCACAGTTAAAACTTGTGTGCCAGCTGCGCCCATACCTTGAGAAGTTTGACTTGGCCATGATAGTCCATGCTCTGGTTACATCCCGTATAGACTACTGCAACGCTCTCTACGTGGGGTTGCCTCTGAAGACTGCTCGGAAGGTTCAAATGGTCCAACGATCGGCAGCCAGGATGCTAACAGTGACACTCAGGGAGCATACTACTCCTCTGTTGCGCCAACTCCACTGGCTGCCAATTTGCTACCGGGCACAATTCAAAGTACTGGCTTTGACCTTTAAAGCCCTAAACGGTTCTGGCCCGATCTACCTGTCTGAACGCATCTCCTCCTATGAACCAGTTAGGACATTAAGATCATCTGAGGAGGCCCTGCTCTCGGTCCCACCGGCTTCACAAGCACGCCTGGCGGGGATGAGAGACAGGGCCTTCTCAGTGGTGGCCCCTCGGCTGTGGAATTCCTACAGATATCAGATCGGCCTCCTCCTTACTGACATTCCAGAGAAAAGTGAAGACCTGGCTGTTTGAAGAGGCATTTGACTAAGAGTGTAATGGATTGATTAGCGGAACATAAAATAATGGATAACGAGACTGGATTCTGATTCTATTGATGAGACCTGACGGATTTGTTATATTGATGTATTGTTGTATTGATGTTTACTGTTTAATTAATTTGTTAGGTTATTGCTTTTAAATGTCCAATGATTTTGTACTGTGTATACTGAAACTGTTGCTGTTAACCGCTCTGAGTCGCCTAAGGGCTGAGAAGAGTGGTATACAAATGAAGTAAATAATAATAAATTATAAATAACATTCTCCGCTGCAAGATGTCCAGAGAAGGATGTCCAAAATGGTCAAAATTCTAGTGTAATCAGCACTCCTAATGCCGCAATTCCTTAATACAGTTCCTCATGTTGTGATGACATTGTTGAGACAATAAGGCATCCCACTATTCCGTAACCTTTTTAAAATGGCAGCAGGGGATTCCCACAACAACCACATACTGAATCCACTTTGAGTTTTAGTCTGAACTTCAAAGAATCTATCTTAGATGTTAAACCCATTGGTTGTCCAAGACTTAGGACCCCGGAGAGCTCCTATAGTGTTCAAAGTCAAAGCCAAGAGAAATCCACTGGCAAATCCACTATATGGGCCTCGCTCTCTTTGTCTAATTCTATTACCATTTTATCATTTGTTTTTATTATGATTTTATTATTTTTATTTTACTAAGTTATTACTAAGCATTTTATGAACCATTCCCCTATGAACCATCAAAATTATTAAGATCGTCTGGAGAGGCCCTGCTCTCGGTCCCACCGGCCTCACAAGCGCGTCTGGTGGGGACGAGGGACAGGGCCTTCTCGGTGGTGGCCCCTCGACTCTGGAACTCTTTCCCACCGGAGATCAGAACCGCCCCTTCTATCCTGACTTTTAGGAAACAGGTGAAGACATGGTTATGGAGACAGGCTTTTGATGAGTGAGACAACACCCTAAGACATGGATGGAAGATGATGTATAATTGTTTTTTAGTATGACGACTGACCACTGTAGTATTTGAGATATTTGTTGTTTTAATGTGTTATTGTAATATGAACTATGATGTTTTTACCGATTGTATGTGTTTTTATGGTTGGAAACCTGTCTGAGTCCCTCAAAAGAGATGAGAAGGTCGGTATATAAAACTCTGAAATAAATAAATAATAATAAATAAATTTTATTTGATGTTATTGTCTTGTTTATGTATTTTTGCTCCATTGTAATTTGCCTCATGTTAGCTGCCCCAAGTCCCTTTGGTGAGATGGTAGTGGGATATAAATATATTATTATTATTATTATTATTATTATTATTATTATTATGGAAACCACCTTTCAACATAATTATTCTAGATATTGAAGGTGCTTTATTATATTATCTTACATCCTGATTTGGTGTAGATCAGTGGTTCTCAACCTTCCTAACACCACAACCCCTAAATACAGTTCCTCATGTCTGGTTGGAGTAGCCTGCAGTGCCTTTCATGTACCTTGATGCATGTCTGGGCAATGCTGCTGCGTTTGGTGGTCCCTCTGTAGACTTGTCAACAGCTACATGGTACACGGTAGACTCCTACAGAAGTGAGAGGATCCCTCTTGTCCTTTGCTGAACGAAGCATTTGTTGGATTTTCTGGGTGGGCTGTAGATAGTTTGTATGTTGTGTTTCCTCCTCAGCTTCCCTCTGCGGTCAGTGATTCCCTTGATGTCTGGCAAGAACACTTTTCCTCTGGGTGGATCTTTGTCTTGACACTCGTGGCTTGTTCTCGGTCTTGCAGCTCCTCTGATGTCTGAGGTGGAGTCTCCATTGGCCTGTAGAGCCCAGTTGAGGTGGTTCAGTTCATCTTGGAGGAGGTGGGCTTCGCAGATTCTTTTTGCACGGTCTGCCAAGGTTTTAATGGTGCTCCGTTCAGCAAAGGACAAGAGGGATCCTCTCACTTCTGCAGGAGTCTACCGTATACCATGCAGCTGTGGACAAGTCTACATAGGGACTGTGCTGGTACGGCTGTACCAAGAGCTCCAGCTTTATTTTCCTTCTGTTATCTGTTTTGCAATCATAGGGCAGGGCTCCTGTCCATCAACATTGAGTTTTGGTTCCGCCCCTTGCTCAGGGCAATTGGGAAGGAAAGGGAGCCATTTTTTAGTTAATCTCAGCAAGGAAAGCTAATGTACAGGATGTGTGCAAGCTTCCCCTGTACAAAAGCTTCAACCCTTAAGACTTTCCAGGGGGAAACAGTCTTAAGAGCATCAAAGCATCTAAGACTTTCCAGGGGAGAACAGTCTTAAGAGTCTCAAAAGATTTCCAGGGAAACAGCCCTAAAGACCAAAGAACTCCAGCTGGAGAACATCTAAGCCTTTACTGGTAGGTCTACTCGGCGTTCGAGAAGCAGTTCGACCCGGTAGCGGAGCCAACATCAGTAAGGGTTAGATTACAGTCAGCCTGGGAGAAGTTATTAAGGGGATTTTCCATTTAAAGTAAAGAAGAAGTTATTGAAGACAGTTGCCTGTCCTTCGTGGGCAAGATTAGGAAGTCACCAGTTGCATAAAGCCTGGAAGCATTTGTTTAGCTTTATTGAAGACAAGAGAAGTTTCTGTTTGATTGTTCATTAATAAAAGACTTTGTTAAACTTCACAAGCCATCTAAAGATCATTTGTGGTGGAAAACCTCTGAGAACTTCTCTTTGGGGCCCCTGGCTTCCCGCTGGGCAAAGGTTGCGCTTCCTGTTCTAAAGGAAATTCTTTACAGGCCCAGCACACGACAGAACAAGGACCACCAAACGCAGCGTTGCCCAAGCATGAATCAAGGAACATGAAAGGCTCGGCAGACTACTTTAACCAGAGAAGTCAGCCATAGCAGAGCATCTGATGAACCAACCTGGACACAGAAATGCTGGACCACTCTCACAACCACCATGTCAGACTAGACAGAGAAGCCATTGAAATCCACAAGCATGTGGACAATTTCAACAGAAAGGAGGAAACCATGAAAATGAACAAAATCTGGCTACCAGTATTAAAAAACTCTAAAATTAAAACAGCAAAACAGCAGAGGGAGAACAATCAGGGACATCTAATCACCTCTCAACAAAAGATTGCTCCAGGCTATTAAATGCTAATCAAGGTGGTCAGTTGAAACATTCACACCTAGCTCCAACAGACAAGAGTCCTTTGTCCCACCCTGGTCTTTCCACAGATATATAAACCCATTTTCCTAGTTCCAACAGACCTCACTACCTCTGAGGATGCTTGCCATAGATGCAGGCGAAACGTCAGGAGAGAATGCCTATAGAACATGGCCATATAGCCCGAAAAAAATGACAACAATCCAGAAGCTGGATATGATTAGCTTGGAGAAGAGAATCGTAGAATCATAGAGTTGGAAGAGACCTCATGGGCCATCCAGTCCAACCTCCTGCCAAGAAGCAGGAACATTGGCTGAAGAAGACATGATAGCCATGTGTGGGAATCAAAAGGATGTCATAACCCCCACCCCACCCCTCTGCAGTGATACACGTTTACTTCAGGTTGTTTGCAAAAACATGCCCTTTGTGGTAGCTTGGGGTCTACAACACAATATGAGTGTCATGCCAGTTGCGAAGGACAATGGCTCCAGAAAGAAACCTGATGTCGGAATGAGAAGAGTGCAGGGGGAAGCTTGTGGGAAATGATGGTTTCCAATATGGAATCATGCCTGATCCCGTTCTCTGAGCCGGAGTGGAGCTCAGTTACCACGGGGTGTTAATTGCACGTTCTTTGTGTTGCCATGGAGACATGCACCACAGGGCTTCCAGGTTGCTGTGCCTTCTCGTGGACCGTCTGCTTTCCTGGCCCTAAAGAAGCAGGCGGATTCAGAGAGCCATTTTGTACCTGTGCGAAGGTATGGTCCACGACAAACAGCCCTTCTCTGGGACCAGACATATCTGGGATTTTAGGAACATTTGCATATCCATATTGAGATCTCATAGAGAGAGGGCCCGAGTCTGAAGGAAAAATTCATTTCTTTTTCTTGTATAACTTATACCCATTGTCTGAAGGCCATATTTTGTGCATGGAACAAAGTTTGTGTATCTTGGACCATTAAAATGCTAAGCCATCATTATCTCTGCCATCCGTGTGGTCAGTTTTGGATTTTAAGTTTCCAAACAAAGATGGCAACCCTAATGTGAAGTTATCATAGCATTCATGGGTTCAAATGAGAGGAAAGGAGATTCCACCTGAACATTAGAAAGAACTTCATGATCATATGAACTGTTCAACAGGTGAACTCTCTGCCTCAGAGTCTGCCTCAGAGTCTGCCTCAGAGTCTGCCTCAGAGTCTGCCTCAGAGTCCTTGGAAACTTTTAAACAGAGGCTGGAGGGCCATCTGTCACGGATACTTTGTGCTTTTCCTGCATGGCAAGCTGGCTTCAAGAAAGGCAGAAGCTGCACACCGCAAGTGCTGAACCTGACTAAGCACATAGAAGATGGCTTTGAAAGGCAGCAGATCACAGGAGCTGTCTTCATAGACCTGTCAGCGGCTTATGATACTGTCAACCGCCGCCTCCTCCTGAGAAAAATGTATAATATCACAAAGGACTACCACCTCACCCGCCTCATAGGAAACCTGCTACAAAACAGGAGCTTTTTTGTTGAGTTCCAGAGCCAGAGAAGCAGATGGCGGAAACAGAAGAACGGCCTGCCTCAGCGGAGCGTGCTTGCTCCATCCATGTTCAACATCTACACAAATGAGCAGCCACTGCCAGAAGGGACAGAGAGTTTCATCTATGCTGATGATCGTGCCATTACTGCTCAAGCAGGGAGCTTTGAGATGGTAGAACAGAAGCTTTCCGAAGCTCTAGATGCTCTTACTGCCCATTACAGGGAAAACCAGCTGATCCCCAACCCATCTAAAACACAGACATGTGCCTTTCATCTCAAGAACAGAGAAGCATCCCGAGCTCTGAAGATTACCTGGGAAGGAATCCCACTGGAGCATTGCAGCACACCCAAATACCTGGGAGTCACTCTGGACTGTGCTCTTACCTACAAGAAGCACTGCCTGAATATCAAGCAAAAAGTGGGCGCTAGACATAATATCATACGAAAGCTGACTGGCACAACCTGGGGATCACCACCAGACACAGTGAAGACATCTGCCCTTGAGCTATACTACTCTGCTGCTGAGTATGCATGCCCAGTGTGGAACACATCTCAAACAGTGGATGTGGCTCTTAATGAGACATGCCACATTATCGTGGGGTGTCTGCGCCCTACACCACTGGAGAAATTACACTGTTTAGCCGGTATTGCACCACCTGACATCTGCCGGGAAGTAGCAACCAATAGTGAAAGGACCAAGGCAGACACATCTCCAGCTCATCCCCTGTTTGGGTATCAGCCAGCATGTCAACGACTTAAATCAAGAAATAGTTTTCTAAGATCTACAGAGACACTCGCTGGAACACGCAGGTAATCCTCAGAGCTCGGGATGCTTGTCTGTTCTTGAGATGAAAAGCACATGTCTGTGTTTTAGATGGATTAGGGATCAGCTGGTTTTCCCTGTAATAGGCAGTAAGAACACCTAGAGCACTGAGAGTTAGGGCCACATATACTGTAGTTGAAGTGAGCTTGAACTGTGTAGGCTTTGCCTGCTATTAAGGGGGAGACCACAGTCTCCAGAATGGTAGGCTCTCCTCTTTCTAATTTTCTCCCCTCTTTTTTTCCCTCTCTCTTCCCAGACAAAGAAGAACATGTTTCTCCCCCTCTCTGGGCCTTTTGGAACAGCTGGAGGAGGGTTCCCCGTTCATGCTCGGCTGAGCGTAGCAGTTCCCAAGAGCTACTGGAGCCACGTCTTGGAGGACGGTGGTGATTAAGAATGAAGCCGAGGAAGAAAAGTCGCCAAAAGGAGGCACCCTCCTGTGCCCGGCAGTTAGTCGCAACCCCAGAAAAGGAGGGGAGGCTGAGAAATTGTAAGCCTGGGCAACAGAAAAGACTCTTGCCAATTCCTCCTCCCTGCTGTACTTAACCAGCCTCAGATGTCCTATTTGGTTGCAGTGTATGAGCAACAGAAGGTCCAAAGCCTATCAGTGCTACAGAAGGTCCAAAGCCTCCATGGGACATAGGAGTTGTTGACATGGCCTTCAAATCATTTCCAGTTATGGTGACCCTATGGTAGTAGTTCCCAGCCTTTGGTCCTCCAGTTGATTTTGATGTCAACTTCCTGAAATCCCAGCCAGCTTACTATCGGATAGGAATTCTGGGAGCTAAAGGAAGACCAAAGGTTGGGAACCACTGCTCTAAGATAAGGCTTTCTGGGACAGAGAGTGCGTGATTTACACATAGCCACTCAATGGGTTTTCATGGCCAATAGGAGGTTCTAACCCTGGTCTCCAGAGTTGTGGTCCTACACTTTAACCACTACACCATAATGCAGTGTTTCTCAAACAAGGGGTTGGGACTGTTGCTCTGGGCCAAGATGAAGAGAGAGGAATGGAATGTGCCCAGAAGAGGGCGACTAAAATGATCAAGGGTCTGGAGAACAAGCCCTATGAAGAGCAGCTTAAAGAGTTGGACATGTTTAGCCTGAAGAAGAGAAGGCTGAGAGGAGATATGATAGCCATGTATAAATATGTGAGAGGAAGCCACAGGGAGGAGGGAGCAAGCTTGTTTTCCGCTTCCCTGGAGACTAGTACGTGGAACAATGGCTTCAAACTACAATTATTTATTATTTATTTCGAGGTTTTATATGTCGACCCTCTCACCTTCAAAGAGGGATTCGGACCGGTTCACAACATGTGTTAACATACAAAAAATATACAATAACAACACAATGCCACTTCATTACACGATTAAAATATCAGCACCATACACATTAAAACATTATCATCCCAATTAAAAGAGCCAAATCGTCTGACACCATCACAATCCCATTCATCATCCTCCTTTCATGTGGGCAAAGAATTAAATCAGTTGTCAAATGCCACATTCCACAACCAGGTCTTTGTTAGTTTCCTGAACGTCATGAGGGAGGGGGCAGTTCTGATCTCTAATGGCAGGGAGTTCCAAAGTCGAGGGGCCACCATTGAGAAGGCCCTGTCCCTCGTCCCCACCAGCCGTGCTTGTGCAAGCGGAGGGACCGAGAGCAGGGCCCCTCCAGACGATCTTAGTGGTCTTGATGGTTCGTAGGGGAGAATACGTTCAGAGAAAAGATACAAGAAAAGATATTCCATCTGAACATGAGGAAGAACTTCCTGTAAGAGCTGTTCAGCAGGGGAACTCTCTGCCCCGGAGTGTGGTGCAGGCTCCTTCTTTGGAGGCTTTTAAACAGAGGCTGGATGGCCATCTCTCAGGGGTGATTTGAATGCAATATTCCTGCTTCTTGGCAGGGGGTTGGACTGGATGGCCCATGAGGTCTCTTCCAACTCTTTGATTCTATGATTCTATGACAGTTCCATCTTGTCTCCTGTCTTATGCTAATAATATAATATAATATAATATATTGTATATACATACAATATTTATAATATTATAATGTAATGCAATATAATACTAATAATAAGGTATTATAATTATATATTTGATTACATGTAATATTGCTAATAATATTACAATATAGTGGTATAGTACAATATAGTAATATTTAATACTGATATTGTACTATGCTCATAATATAATATTTTGTATGTATATATATCTTGTAAGTCACCCTGAGTCCTCTTTGGGGTGAGAAGGGCAGCATATAAATGTCGCAAATAAATTAATAAATGTCAGAGGGTCGCCAAAGACCATCAGAAAACACAGTATTTTCTCTTGGTCACAGAGGTTCTGTGTGGGAAGACTGGCCCAATTCTATCCTTGGTGGGGTTCAGAATGCTCTTTGAATGTAGGTTAACTATAAATCCCAGCAACTACATCTCCCAAATGTCAAGGTCTGTTTTCCCCAAAGTCCACCAGTGTTCACATTTGGACATATTGAGTATTCGTGCCAAGTTTGGTCCAGATTCATCATTGTTCAAGTCCACAGTGCTCTCTAGATGTAGGTGAACTACAACTCCAAAACTCAAGGTCAATGCCCACCATACCCTTCCAGTATTTTTTTGTTGGTCATGGGAGTTCTCTGTTTTTTTGTTTTTTTGGTTTTTTTGTCGTGTCAGGAGCAACCGCTCCTGTTGTGAGAGAATTGACCGTCTGCAAGGACGTTGCCCAGGGGATGCCCGGATGATTTCTGATGTTTTGTCATCCTTGTGGGAGGCTTCTCTCTTGTCCCCGCATGAGGATCTGGAGCTGATAGAGGGAGCTCATCCGCCTCTCCCGGGATTTGAACCTGAGACCTGTCGGTCTTCACTCCTGCCAGCACAGGGCTTTAACCCACTGCGCCACCGGGGGCTCCTGGGAGTTCTCTGTGCCAAGTTTGGTTCAATTCCATTGTTGGTGGAGTTCAGAATGCTCTTTGACTGTAGGTGAACTATAAATCCCAGCAACTACAACTCCCAAATGACAAAACCAATCCCACTAGTACTCAAATATGGACGTTTCAGGTATCTGTGCCAAATTTGGTCCAGTGAATGAAAAAAACGTCCTGCATATTAGATATTTAATTTATTCATAACAGTAGCAAAATCACAGTTATGAAGTAGCAACAAAAACAAGGTTATGGTTGGGGGGTCACCACAACATGAGGAACTGTATTAAGGGGTTGCGGCATTAGGAAGGTTGAGATACACTGCCATACTGAGTCACAGATGGCATCAACTTGACCCCCGTCATTTGGAAATGCTTTGAAGGCACACAACAGCAACCAATCAAAGCCAGACAACAGGTTAACAAGTATAGTAAGAGATACCCAAAAAACTTTGAATTATTCCTAGAAGGCAAAATGACTAAATTGAGGCTTGTGGAAAAGAAAATAATGTATTGTTGAAGGCTTTCATGGCCGGAATCACTGGGTTGTTGTAGGTATTTTCGGGCTATATGGTCATGTTCTAGAGGCATTCTCTCCTGACATTTCGCCAGGGGCGGCTCATCCATTACGCGAAGTAAGCGGTCGCAGAACACTTTTTTTTGCCAGGGGCGCAGAGGCGCCTCTGTAAATGCCCCTTGAGGAGCGCCCCCTCAGCTCACAACAGCCCTAGCAGTCCGGGGGGAGCCTCGGCTTTCTTGCCTCGCTGCCGGGCGATCCTCTTCCCAAAGGGGCCAGGCCCTTGAGCCTCGCCTAGCCCCTCTCGTTCCTGCTCCACCCGACCACCAGGTGCATGAGCAGAGCCGGCGCTCAATCATTCTCCGCATTCGATCCCTTCCATATGACCGGCTCCCTTTCCTGATCCCCCAGCGCTCCACCCGCCTCCTCTCCTCTCCCCAATCCGCGGGTGGGCCAAGGGGCGGAGCCGCTGTGTCTGGCCCGCTTTGGGTCCGGAGGCATGTCTGAAGACCCCAGCGTGTGCACCAAAAGTCGCCTCTTCTCCTGACTTTCTCTTCAGCCATTGGGACCAAGAGAGAGAGAGAGAGAGAGAGAGAGACCCTCCGGCTGGAGGTATCTCCCACCTCCGTTCCCTCCTTTGTTTTTGCGCCTACCTTCAGGAAAGGTGGGCATCTCCACCTCTCTCTCTCTCTCTCTCTCTCTCTCTCTTGGTCCCAATGGCTGAGGAGAAAGTCAGGAGAAGAGGTGACTTTTGGTGCACACGCCGGGGTCTTCAGGCACGCCTCCGGACCCAAAGGGGGCCAGGCAAGGGAGCAAGTGCAGCAAGTGCAGTTGCTGGGATGTATAGTTCACCTACAATCAAAGAGCATTCTGAACTCCACCAATGATGGAATTGAACCAAGTATGGCACACAGAACTCCCACGACTAACAGAAAATATATATCAATGATTGGTTGGGGGGGGGGGCGCCAAAATACTGTTTGCTTACCTTTGAAAATTACCTAGGGCCGCCTCTGTGTTTCGCCTGCATCTATGGTAAGCATCCTCAGAGGTAGTTGGGATGCTTGCCATAGATGCAGGTGAAACGTCAGGAGAGAATGCCTCTAGAACATGGCCATATAGCCCGAAAAAACCTACAACAACCCAAATAAGATAATTCTTGGCAAAGGGAAAGTCCACATAAAAGGAGGGAGATGGGTTCAATCAAGGAAGCCTAGGCCCTGAATTTGCAACTAACAAGATACTCAGAAGTCTCTAGTTCATAGGATTGTCATCAATCAGAGAAAAAAGGGGAGGGAAAGGAAAGAGGTAAAGACCCAGAGATGGAGACAAAGCAAGAAAGTGAGACCGATATCAAAAAGGAGGAGAAAGAGGAGGAAGCTGATTCTACAGAAAGGAGGGGAAAGCAACTCCTCTAAAGAGTGGTGTGTGGTGGGCATCACCTACCTGATCAGCACCCTTCCTTCATTGCTGGGGTTTGCTCTCTCTCTCTCTCTCTGACTTACATTTTCGCTCTTTCTCAGAAGGATGTGACTCAGTTTGGTAACCTGAGAGATTCAAAGCTCGGCTCCTTCCTGTTCCATCCCTCAAAAATGCACTTGAAAGCCAGGCACAATTTCCTCTCTCTTTCTCATCTCTTCCCTCTCATGCTGTACTGCGGGAGAAACATTAACATATAGCATGGGCTTTTCCTTTTGTTTCCGAATCACAGAAGTGACCCAAAAAAATCTTGGAAGGGAGATGGAGAGGAGCGAAAGGAAAACAGAAAGTATACTTGAGATAATAAATTGTGGCAAGTTCTTGGTGGTATGGGCATACCAAATCACCTTATCTCTCTCCTGAGGAATCTGTACAAGGACCAAGAAGCAACAGTCAGAACTGACCACGGAACAACAGACTGGTTCAAGATTGGGAAAGGCGTATGGCAGGGTTGTATACTCTCACCCAACCTATTGATCTTGTTTGCAGAACACATCATGCGATGTGCGGGGCTTGAGGAATGCAAGGCTGGGGGGAAATTTGCTGGAAGAAACATTAACAACCTTATATATGCAGATGACATCACTTTATAGAATCATAGAATCATAGAATCAAAGAGTTGGAAGAGACCTCATGGGCCATCCAGTCCAACCCCATTCTGCCAAGAAGCAGGAATGTAGCATTCAAATCATCCCTGACAGATGGTCATCCAGCCTCTGCTTAAAAGCTTCCGAAGAAGGAGCCTCCACCACACTCCGGGGCAGAGAGTTCCACTGCTGAACAGCTCTCACAGTCAGGAAGTTCTTCCTCGTGTTCAGATGGAATCTCCTCTCTTATAGTTTGAAGCCATTGTTCCGCGTCCTAGTCTCCAAGGAAGCAGAAAACAAGCTTGCTCCTTCCTCCCTGTGGCTTCCTCTCACATATTTATACATGGATATCATGTCTCCTCTCAGCCTTCTCTTCTTCAGCTAAACATGCCCAGCTCCTTAAGCCGCTTCTCATAGGGCTTGTTCTCCAGACCCTTGATCATTTTAGTCGCCCTCCTCTGGACACATTCCAGCTTGTCAATATCTCTCTTGAATTATGGTGCCCAGAATTGGACACAATATTCCAGGTGTGGTCTAACCAAGACTGAATAGAGGGGTAGCATGACTTCCCTAGATCTAGACACTATGCTCCTCTTGATGCAGGCCAAAATCCCATTGGCTTTTTTTGCCGCCACATCACATTGTTGGCTCATGTTTAACTTGTTGTCCACGAGGACTCCAAGATCTTTTCCCCACGTACTGCTCTCGAGCCAGGCATTGTCCCCCATTTTGTATCTTTGCATTTCATTTTTCCTGCCAAAGTGGAGTATCTTGCATTTGTCACTGTTGAACTTCGGCCCATCTCTCTAATCTGTCAAGATTGTTCTGAATCCTGCTCCGGTCCTCTGGAGTATTGGCTCTCTCTCCCAATTTGGTGTTGTCTGCAAACTTGATGATCATGCCTTCTAACCCTTCATCTTTGATGGACGAAAGCGAGGAGGAGCTGAGGAACCTTCTAATCAAGGTGAAAGAAGAAAGCGCAAAAGCTGGGTTGCAGCTAAACATAAAAAAAACCCAAGATTATGGCAACAAGAATGATTGACAACTGGGAAATAGAGGGAGAAAATGTGGAGGCCGTGACAGACTTTGTATTTCTAGGCGCAAAGATTACTGCAGACACAGACTGAAGCCAGGAAATCAGGAGACACTTACTTCTTGGGAGGAGAGCAATGACAAATCTTTATAAAATAGTAAAGAGTAGAGACATCACACTGGCAACAAAGATCCGCCTAGTCAAAGCCATGGTATTCCCTGTAGTCACCAACAGATGTGAGAGCTGGACCTTAGGGAAGGCTGAGCAAAGGAAGAGAGATGTTTTTGAATGGTGGTGTTGGAGGAAAGTTCCAAGAGTGCCTTGGAGAGTGAGAAGATCCAACCAGTCCACTGAGACCCCCACGAATGACAGACCTGAACCGAACTTGGCACACAGAAGCCCCCTAACCAACAGAAAATACTGGAGAGATTGGCAGTGATTTAGGAGATATTTAGTTCACCTATATTCAGAGAGCACTGTGAACCCAAACCATGATGGATCTGGACCAAATTTGGCACAAATACCCAATACACCCAAAATTGAATACTGGTGTGGTTGGGAGGGGGGTAGATTTTATCATTTGGGAGTTGTAGTTGCTGGGATTTTTAGTTCACCTACAATCAAAGAGAATTCTGAACTCCACCAATGATGGAATTGAACCAAACTTGGCACACAAAACTCCCAAGCTTTTGGTGGACCTTGACCTTGAGTTTTGGAGTTGTAGTTCACCTACATCCAGAGAGCACTGTGGACTCAAACATTGATGGATCTGGACCAAACTTGGCATGAATATTCAATATGCTCAAATGTGAACATTGGTGGAGTTTAGAGAAAATAGACCTTGACCTTTGGGAGCTCTGGTTTCTGTGATTTATAGTTCACCTAACAGAACATGCTAAAATGATTTTTATATCAATTGGCTTTAAACGACGGCTCTTGATGGTATCAATGTCAAGGGGGCAAATAACTCATGCTAGGTTTTGGTTAACTTTAATGGAACTAACTGTAAACCTAGGAATTGGGTTTTCAGCACCTTGGAGAGTTCTTTGGACGCAAAGGATAAAACAGGGAATGGGTTCACCAACATGGAAGCCAACATGGAAGCCACCAGATACATTTTTAAAGACTATGCATAACTACTTGCAACTTTACTGCATGCCACACACTATCCTCTCTGTAATTAGTTTTACAGTTGAGAGGTATATTAGTTTTACAGTTGAGAAACCTTATTGCCTTGTTTGAATACTAATGGATATTTACCACTAAAGAGAAGGTTGACTTAAGCAAGTTTTTAACTCTTCTCAAGAAAACCATACTTTACAAAAGTGTTATGATTGTTCCAGATAGTGTGGATGCCAATTAATCTCCAAAAGGGTCATGTTTCCAAAAGGCTATGGAGATTTTGGGTTTTCCGAAAGGTTATGATCTCTGAAAAGTCATGCTTTTCCAAAAGTTTTAACCATGTTCTACCTTGCCTCAAGCCACAAGCGAGGCAAATAAACAACAACAACAACAACAAGATTGAGGCTATTCTTTGGAAAATGGATACTACAACTCTAGTATGCTGATGACAATGTCGTCTGTGCGCATTCAGAAGAAGATCTACAAGCCACTCTAAACACCTTCGAAGAAGCATACAAGAAGCTCAGCCTGTCATTGAACACCGGGAAAACCAAAGTGCTATTCCAGCAGTCAGGAGTCACCAGCCCATGCCTCTCCAATGCCAGAGATACAGCTTAATGGTGTAACATTAGAAAATGTTGACCATTTCTGCTCCCTTGGCTGCCAACTCTCGACTAAAGTCAACATCCACACCGAAATACAACACCGCCTGAGCTCTGCGAGTGCAGCATTTTTCCGAATGAAGCAGAGAGTGTTTGAAGACCAAGACATCCATAGGGATGCCAAGGTGCTTGTTTATAAAACTATTATCCTCCCAACCCTGCTATATTCCTGCGAAACGTGGACTGTCTACAGACGTCACATGCAGCTCCTGGAATGATTCCATCAGCACTGCCTCCGGAAAATCATGCAAATCTCTTGGGAAGACAGGCGGACAAACGTCAGCGTGCTGGAAGAAGCAAAGACCACCAGCATTGAAGCGATGGTCCTCCGCCATCAACTCCACTGGACCGACCACATTGTCCGAATGCCCGACCACCATCTCCCAAAGCAGTTGCTCTACTCCGAACTCAAGAACAGAAAACAGAATGTTGGTGGGCAGGAAAAGAGATTGAAAGATGGGCTCAAAGCCAAACTTAAAAACTCTGGCATAGACACTGAGAACTGGGAAGCCCTGGCCCTTGAGCACTCCAGCTGGAGGTCAGCTGTGACCAGCAGTGCTGCAGAATGTGAAGAGGCACGAATGGAGGGCGAAAGAGAGAAACGTGCCAAGAGGAAGGCACATCAAGCTACCCCTGACCGAGGAAAGCAATGCCCTCACTGTGGGAGAAGATGCAGTTCAAGAATAGGGCTCCACAGTCACCTACAGACCCACCAGCACACTGATCCTTGAAGACTATCCTACTCGTCCAATGAGGGATCGCCTAAGTAAGTAAGTAAGTAAGTAAGTAAGGATACTACTAAAAGTCATGATTTCTAACAATGTCATGCCCATACCTTGGGAAGTCTGACTTGGCCACGGTGGTCCACGCTTTGGTTACATCCCGTTTAGATTACTGCAATGCTCTCTACGTGGGGTTGCCTCTGAAGACTGCCCGGAAGCTGCAGCTAGTCCAACGCTTGGCAGCCAGACTACTAACGGGTGCTGGGTACAGGGAGCACACCACTCCGCTGTTACACCAGCTCCACTGGTTGCCAATTAGCTTCCGAGCACAATTCAAAGTGCTGGTGTTAACCGATAAAGCCCTAAATGACTCCGGCCCTGATTACCTCTCCGAACGTATTCTCCCCTATGAACCATCAAGATTATTAAGATCGCCCTGCTCTCGGTCCCACCGGCAGCAAGCGCATCTGGTAGGGACGAGGGACAGGGCCTTCTCGGTGGTGGTCCCTCGACTCTGGAACTCTCTCCCACTGGAGATCAGAACCACCCCTTCTATCCTGACATTCAGGAAGCAGGTGAAGATGTGGTTATGGAGACAGGCCTTCGACGAGTGAGCCAACACCCTGAGATATGGATGGAGGATGATGAACACCAATTTTAGTGTGACGATTGAACATTGTATTTATTGAATGTAATTGCTGTTTTAATGTTTTATTGTAATATGAATTATGATGTTTTATTGACTGTATGATATTATGGTTGGAAACCGGTCTGAGTCCCTCAAGAGAGGTAAGAAGGTCGGCATACAAAACTTTTAAATAAATAAATTTCAAAACAAATGTCATGGTTTTCCCAAAAGGTTCTGAATAGCCATTTTCCAAAAGATTGTGGAGATTTCCATTTCCCAAAAAGTCCTTTGCCGAGTCTGCTTCAATAGGAGTCCTAACCATCCTTGACTCATCACCTTTTTTGGTGCTTTAATTGTGCAATTCCAGTATTTTCATGGCCAGATTGATGGCCACTGGCTTACTATCAAAGGCTGAGAGAGTGTGACTGGTCTGAGGTGAGTTTCCATAGATGGGCAAGGATTCAAAGTCGACTTTCTGACCACTACACCACACTATCTCTTGTTCTCATTTTACAACAAAGTATAGAACAGGCATGGGCCAACTTTGGCCCACCTCCAGGCATTTTGGACTTCAACTCCCACAATTCCTAACAGCCTCAGGACCCTCCCTTTTTCCCCTCAGCTGCTTACTATTTGACAATAGTTTGGAACATTGCTTAGCTAATAATGGTCAGTTGTACTGAGAGATGTGATTTGAAAAGCTCTGGTTAGCATAGAGCTACCATAACATGTAAGCTGTGGGCCAGGAATATGTTATCCGTTAACATCTAGAGGTGATTCTGCAGTGAAAAGCCATGCTCAAATTAAAGCACATATCAGATTTCAGTTCCCGATAGGACTCTTGTCTGCGGCGGCAATATTAAAGCACGAGGCAAAACAAGAAAAGAACCTCATTCCCCAAGATGCTCAAAACCTCTGATGTTTCCAAGCAAAATAAACCACTTGGCAATGAAAAGCAGATTACGTTAGCTCTCATAGAATCATAGAATCAAAGAGTTGGAAGAGACCTCATGGGCCATCCAGTCCAACCCTCTGCCAAGAAGCAGGAATATTGCATTCAAATCACCCCTGACAGATGGCCATCCAGCCTCTTTTTAAAAGCTTCCAAAGAAGGAGCCTCCACCACACTCCGGGGCAGAGAGTTCCACTGCTGAACGGCTCTCACAGTCAGGAAGTCCTTCCTCATGTTCAGATGAAATCTCCTCTCTTGTAGTTTGAAGCCATTGTTCTGCGTCCTAGTCTCCAAGGAAGCAGAAAACAAGCTTGCTCCCTCCTCCCTGTGGCTTCTTCTCACATATTTATACATGGCTATCATATCTCCTCTCAGCCTTCTCTTCTTCAGGCTAAACATGCCCAGTTCCCTAAGCCGCTCCTCATAGGGCTTGTTCTCCAGACCCTTGATCATTTTAGTCGCCCTCCTCTGGACACATTCCAGCTTGTCAATATCTCTCTTGAATTGTGGTGCCCAGAATTGGACACAATATTCCAGATGTGATCTAACCAAAGCAGAATAGAGGGGTAGCATGACTTCCTTAGATCTAGACACTATGCTCCTCTTGATGCAGGCCAAAATCCCACTGGCTTTTTTTGCCACTGCATCACATTGTTGGCTCATGTTTAACTTCCTGTCCACGAGGACTCCAAGATCTTTTTCACACATACTGCTCTCGAGCCAGGCATTGTCCCTCATTGTGTATCTTTTCATTTCGTTTTTCCTGCCAAAGTGGAGTATCTTGCATTTGTCATATGACAGGAAAGAAGATTCCACCTGAACATGACTGATGCGGTTGAAGTGGTTGGACCCTTAAGGGCAAGTGACCATGTGTTCCTGGGAGCTGTTCAGCAGTGGAACTCTCTGCGCCGGAGTGTGGTGGAGGCTCCTTCTTTGGAGGCTTTTAAACAGAGGCTGGATGGCCATCTGTCAGGGGTGCTTTGCATGCAATATTCCTGCTTCTTGGCAGGGGGTTGGACTGGATGGCCCATGAGGTCTCTTCCAACTCTAGGATTCTATGATTCTATGATAAGCTTAGGAGCCCCCGGTGGCGCAGTGGGTTAAAGCACTGAGCTGCTGAGCTTGTTGATCGAAAGGTCGCAGGTTCGATTCCGGGGAGCGGCGTGAGCTTCCGCTGTCAGCCCTAGCTTCTGCCAACGTAGCAGTTCGAAAACATGCAAATGTGAGTAGATCAATAGGTACCGCTCTGGCGGGAAGGTAATGGCACTCCATGCAGTCATGCCGGCCACATGACCTTGGAGGTGTGTATGGACAACGCTGGCTCTTCGGCTTAGAAATGGAGATGAGCGCCACACCCCAGAGTCCGACATGACTGGACTTAATGTCAGGGGACTACCTTTACCTTTACCTTTATGATAAGCTTTGGATCCAAAATGATTCAAAGACACAACAACAACAACAGCAGCAGCAGTAGCAGTGGCAGCAGCAACAACAACAACAATGGAATGTCATGAACATATGAGCTGGACTACAGATAGACAAAAGGCATGGAAACCTTTGAACATCACCAGACTTTGGGAAAAGGAGCCTGGAGAGGAGAGAGGCCACAAATAGCCAGTTCAGGACCGAAATTAACAAGGTTCAGTGAACTATGTAAAACCTCCCGACAAAGTTGGGTTTACGGCAGTCCTGGAGGCGAGGTCTGGTCCCCAGTGGGGCTCTCAGCCTATTCAGGCCCGCTTTTATTTAATAAACACTCACAGATTAAATCCACATTTGAAAAGGCCGAACAGAGATGCAGCCCGAGATCGCAGACGGCAGGCTCGAGGCCCGGGCCACAATAGCTGTCAGGTTTCCAAATGTGTAAAGTATTAATGTCCTCCGCGCAAACAGGGACTTGAAAGAAGAAGTGGGGGAAAGTTTGTTTGAGTCCTGGCCGCGTTGGGAATTAATTCAGGGCATATGGTCGGAGGCATCTCGGCGAGACAAAATAACTCCATGGCTCCGTGCATCAGCTTGAATCTCTTGTTTTCTGTGTTGATGGAGCGAGAGTTGACTCTGAGTTTGGCTCCTTTCTTTGAAAACACCTTTGCGCTTGCAAAAATTAAAAATACAGAAAACTTTGGTTTTCATTGACTACTAGCAGTCCCCTGCCACGCGTTGCTGTGGCCCAGTCTGGTGATATGGAAAATGTTTTTTTGATGTTTCTTTGTCAGTGTTGATGTGGAGAGTGTCTGGTTTGCCCTGCAATATATAATTGTCCATCTTTAGGAGTTCCTTTCAAATCTATAATACTTTATCTGTGTGTGTGTGAATCATATCTATCTATCTATATCCATAGCTGGATGGCTCTCTGTCAGGAGGGCTTTGATTACGTTTTCTTGCCCTGGTGAAGGGAGTTGGACTGGATGGCCTTGAGTATTTTCTCTTGGTCATGGGAGTTCCGCCCTCTCTGGAACATGCAACATATAATTGTCCATCTTTAGGAGTCCCTTTCAAATCTATAATACTTTATCTGTGTGTGTGTGAATCATATATATCTATCTATATCTATGGCTGGATGGCTCTCTGTCAGGAGGGCTTTGATTACGTTTTCTTGCCCTGGTGAAGGGAGTTGGACTGGATGGCCTTGAGTATTTTCTGTTGGTCATGGGGGTTCCGTGTGGGAAGTTTTCCCCAGTTCATTCAGAATGGTCTTTGATTGTAGGCGAACTATAAATCCCAGTAACTACAACTCCCAAATGCCAAGATCTATTTCCCCCAAACTCCATCTGTGTTCATATTTGGGCATATGGAATATTCGTGCCAATTTGGTCCAGATCCATCATTGTTTGAGTCCACAGTGCTCTCTGGATGTAGGTGAACTACAACTCCCAAACTCAAGGTCAATGCCCACCAAACCCTTCTAGTGTTTTCTGTTGAGTCCTGTGTGCCGAGTTTGGTTCAATTCCATCGTTGGTGGAGTTCAGAATGCTCTTTAATTATAAGTGAACTATAAATCCCAGCAACTACAACTCCCCAATGACAAAATCATAATTTTTTGAGTGATGGTCACTCCTTGTGTTGTGAGACATGTTGTTGCCAAATTTAGTGTGATTTCGTTCATTGGTTCTTTTGTTTTTAGGGTACTCATTATGACCAGAGCATTTATATATATATAGATGTGCATCAATGAATATGTGTGTGTGTGTGAATATGGTTGTCACACTTTCAGGTAGAGGCCATTCAGTTGTTACTGTTCTTTATCTGGTTTCCTAATGTATATCCTATCTACCAAGAGATCAGAAAGTTATTTTTCCATTCTCTCCGTATGGGTACTCGGTGTTGCTCAGGTTATTTGAAAAAGTCAATTTTTAATTGTCCAAAGGTTCTGTATGAACTACAACTCCCATCATGGCAGGTTAACGCCCTGAAACTCCATCAGTACTAAAAGTTTGTTATGTTGGGCAAGTTTGCACTAGAAGCATCATTGGTGGGGTTCAGTGTGCTCTCTGGCTGCAGGGTAAACTACAACTCCCACTATAGTGAGTCGGTCCCTCAAACCCCTTCAGTAGGTAGAGTTAGTCAAGGGTGTTCTGTGTGCCAAGTTTGGTGATGGTGATGATGATGATGATGATGATGGTTGTTGTTGTTGTTGTTGTTGTTGTTATGATTATTACTACTACTACTAGCTGTACTGGCCACGCGCTGCTGTGACCAACCTTCCCTCTTTCTCTCCTTCTCTTCCTCCTTCCTTCACTCCCTCTTTCCTTCCTTCCCGTCTTCCTTCCTTCTCTATCTCTTTCCTTCCCCCTTTTTCTTTCTCTTCTGCTGTCTCTCTTTTCTTCCTTCTATCTTTCTTTCCCTCTCTCTTTCTCTACATCTTCTCCCTTCCTTCGTTCCCTCTTTCCTTCCTTCTTTCCCTTTTTTCTTTCCTTTTCTCCTTCCTTCCTTCCCCCTTTTTCTTTCCCTCCTTCTTTCTCTCCTTTCTTCCTTATCTACCTCCTTCCTTCCCTTCCTACCTTCTCCCTTTCCTTCTTTCTTTCCTTCTCTCCCTCCTTCTTTCTTTTCTTTCTTTCTTTCTTTCTTTCTTTTTTCTCCCCTTCCCTCCCTCTTTCTTTCCTTTTTACTGTATTGTCATTTAGCTTTTGGGGGCTTTTTAAGACCCTTCTGCTGTTTTTCAGTGTTTTTATGAGTGAAGGACATACATTGGCCTGTTAGGTGTCTTGTGTCCAAATTTGGTGTCAATCCCCCCAGTGGTTTTTGAGTTCTGTTAATCCCACAAACGAACATTACATTTTTATTTATATAGAGTATTATTATTATTATTATTATTATTATTATTATTATTATTAACACAACAAGATGAGTCCACAGCAATCAAAATCACTCTGCTGGCATTTGTGTTTGATCACACTTCAGACACTTCCCAAGTGTCTAGGACTGTGTGATGTATCAGCAAATAATGCGTACAGATCTTAGTAGGGTAGTCCACATCTATTGTTTTTAAGTGCAGGCCAAAGTCTTTAGGCAGTGCACCCAGTGTGCCGATTACCACTGGGACCACCTTGAGTGGCTTGTGCCAGTGTCTTTGCAGTTCTATCTATAAATCCTCATATCGTGTAAGTTTTTCCAGTTGTTTATCGTCAATCCTGCTGTCACTTGGGACTGCAACATCAACCATCCATACTTGTCTTTTTCCCCACGATTATGAGGTCAGGAATATTGTGCTCCAAAACGCCGTCAGTCTGAATTCGGAAGTCCCAGAAGTGTTTGACGTGTTCATTTTCTGTAACCTTTTCAGGCTTGTGATCCCACCAGTTCTTTGTCACAGGCAGATAGTATTTGTGACGCAAGTTCCAATGGATCATCTGAGCAACGGTGTTGTGCCTCTGCTTGTAGTCCATCTGCGTGACCTTCTTGCAGCAGCTGATTATGTGATCCATCGTTTCATCTGCTTCCTTGCAGAGTCTATACCTGGAATTTATCATTGACTTTTCAATTCTGGCTTTGATGGTATTGGTTCTAATGTCTTGCTCTTGGGCTTACTATTATTACTATTATTATTATTATTATTATTATTATAGAATCCTAGAGTTGGAAGAGACCTCATGGGCCATCCAGTCCAACCCCGTTCTGCCAGGAAGCAGGAATATTGCATTCAAAGCACCCCTGACAGATGGCCATCCAGCCTCTGTTTAAAAGCTTCCAAAGAAGAGGCCTCCACCACACTCTGGGGCAGAGAGTTCCACTGCTGAACGGCTCTCACAGTCAGGAAGTTCTTCCTAATGTTCAGATGGAATCTCCTTTCTTATAATTATTATTATTAATTATTATTATTAAACTTTATTTGTACCCCGCTAGCATCTCCCGAAGGACTCAATGTGGCTTACAAAGGCCAAGGCCTCAACACAACAACAACAGACAATAACAATACAATATAAAGCAAATTAAAAACATAAGCAATAACAAAACATTACACTATTACGCAATAAAACCAGGGCCAATGATGGGTACAGGTTAAAAATGCTGGGTGTGAGCGGTGGTATATTGGAATTCTGGGCAAGTGCAATGGGCAGAGAGTCTTAAACTCTAGTAAAGTGCTTCTGGGACATCGTGCTGGAGGTTATCCTATTCTGGAAAGGCACATCGGAATAGCCAGGTCTTCAAGTTCTTCCCAAAGACTGCCAACGTGGGTGCTAGTCTAATGTCTTTGGGGAGGGTGTTCCAAATTCGGGGGCAACCACAGAGAAGGCCCTGTCCCTCGTCCCCACCAAATGCACCTGTGACGCAGATGGGATCACGAGCAGGGCCTCTCCGGATGAGCGAAGGGAGCGCATGAGTTCATAAGCGGAGATGCGGTCACGCAGGTAGGCAGGTCCCAAGCACCTGCACCTTGAATTGGGTTCAGTAGGTGAACGGCAACCAGTGGCGCTCCTTAAACAGATGGGTTGACCTCTCTCTGTAAGGAGCGCCAGTTAACATCCTGGCCACCGCCCATTGGAGCAGTTGGAATTTCTGAGCCGTTTTCAGGGCAGCCCCACGTAGAGCGCATTACAGTAATCCAGTCTAGAGGTGACCAAGGCATGGACCACCCCGGCCAGATCAACCTTTGCAAGGTACGGTCGCAGCTGGCGCACAAGTCTTAGTTGTGCAAAAGCCCTCCCGGACACCGCCAACGGCTGAGCCTCAAGCGTAAGTGATGAATCCAAGAGGACTCCCAAGCTGCGGACCTGTGACTTCAGGGGGAGTGTAACCCCATCCAGCACAGGTTGCCATCCTATACCCCGATCCGGTTTTCGCTTGAACAGGAGGACCTCTGTCTTGTCAGGATTGATCTTCAGCTTGTTCGTCCACATCCAGACAGCCACAGCGGCCAGGCACTCATCCAGCACTCGAGGGGCCTCCTTGGAATTAGGTGGAAATGAGTAGTAGAGTTGCGTGTCATCTGCATAGAGATGGCACCTAACTCCAAAACTCCGGATGACCTCTCCCAGCGGTTTCATGTAGATGTTAAAAAGCATGGGAGACAGAATAGAGCCTTGCAGGACCCCACAGGTCAAAGGCCAGGGGTCCGAGCAGGCATCTCCCAGCTTCACCATCTGGGATCAACTCTACAGGAAGGACCGAAGCCACGACAAAACTGTGCCCCCGAGACCCATCCCAGAGAGTCGGACCCATCCCAGAGAGTCGTTGTTATTATTATTATTATTATTATTATTATTATTATTATTATTATTATGTTCATTGTGTTTGTTTATATCTTTCCTTTTATCTCTCAAAGCAACAAACAACATTGAAAACTCTTTATGGTGTTTGAAAAATAAGCTATTACTGTTGCCGAGCCAGGGTTTCAAAAGTAACTTGTTACATTAGCTTTTGTAGCATTTCTTTATCACTTTATTGTTTGGGGAAAGTGGAAACGAGCATGGCCTCAAACGTGAAACATTCCACTCCAAATGAGTCCCAAAATGCTCTTGTAATTGAACTTTTTCAAAAGTTATTCCTTCCACCAAGAGCGTACTTTCCTTTCCCTCATCCGATTTCTTCTGAAACCTTCTGTCCTTGTTAACAAAAGGAAGAGTAACTTAATTAAGGAAATTATGTCACTCGACTTAACGTCTTTTACTTTCAAATGCTGCACTTTATTGTCAAAGCCTCAAAGTGGCAAACAACAAGGAGACAAAAAATAATAATAATCATAAAGAGGGATGGAAACATTCTTAGAAAACATGAAACAACAAATCAAACAAAGAAATAGACAGGTGAAATGCAACCAAAGACGAACCCAGTGTACTAATTATGAGCTCTACACTGAATATAGCTAATAAACTAGATGTTTGTGGCAGGTGGGGGCTTGCCATGTTAATTTACTCCGAGTTTAGTCTGAACATTCGCCGATTTGCAGTTATTGTTGTGTGCCTTCAAATCGCTTCCAACTTTGGGAAATTCAAAAGAGAACTTATCAGAGCTGTTGCCTGGCGAAGATGTGTTCAAAGGGGATTTGCCTTCATATCTGAGGATGAGAGAGTGTGATTTGCCTAAGGTCATCCATAGAATCATAGAATCAAAGAGTTGGAAGAGACCTCATGGGCCATCCAGTCCAACCCCTTTCTGCCAAGAAGCAGGAATATTGCATTCAAATCACCCCTGACAGATGGCCGTCCAGCCTCTGTTTAAAAGCTTCCAAAGAAGGAGCCTCCACCACACTCCGGGGCAGAGAGTTCCACTGCTGAACGGCACTCACAGTCAGGAAGTTCTTCCTCATGTTCAGATGGAATCTCCTTTCTTGTAGTTTGAAGCCATTGTTCCGCGTCCTAGTCTCCAAGGAAGCAGAAAACAAGATGGCTCCCTCCTCCCTGTGGCTTCCTCTCACATATTTATACATGGCTATCATATCTCCTCTCAGCCTTCTCTTCTTCAGGCTAAACATGCTCAGCTCCTTAAGCCGCTCCTCATAGGGCTTGTTCTCCAAACCCTTGATCATTTTAGTCGCCCTCCTCTGAACACATTCCAGCTTGTCAATATGTCTCTTGAATTGTGGTGCCCAGAATTGGACACAATATTCCAGGTGTGGTCTAACCAAAGCAGAATAGAGCATGGGGAGCATGACTTCCCTAGATCTAGACACTAGGCTCCTCTTGATGCAGGCCAAAATCCCATTGGCTTTTTTTGCCGCCACATCACATTGTTGGCTCATGTTTAACTTGTTGTCCACGAGGACTCCAAGATCTTTTCCACACGTATTGCCCTCGAGCCAGGCATCGTCCCCCATTTTGTATCTTTGCATTTCGTTTTTCCTGCCAAAGTGGAGTATCTTGCATTTGTCACTGTTGAACTTCATTTTGTTAGTTTTGGCCCATCTCTCTAATCTGTTAAGATCGTTTTGAATCCTGCTCCTGTCCTCTGGAGTATTGGCTATCCGTCCCAATTTGGTGTTGTCTGCAAACTTGATGATCATGCCTTCTAACCCTTCGTCTAAGTCGTTAATAAAGATGTTGAACAGGACCGGGCCCAGGACAGAACCCTGCGGCACTCCACTTGTCACTTCTTTCCAATGGGTTTGGGTGACCAAATGAGGGTTTGATCCCAGGTTTTTGGGGTCATGATTTAATGCTCAAACCACTTACTCCCCAGGCCTTAGTTTGAGGATGCCTGGACTACGGCATTAGGAAGATTGAGAAACACTGTTCTTTTTTGCACCCTGATGTTTCCAAGTCTTATACTTCCCTTTCGCTCTCCGACGGGCCATCTCCTGATGTCCCAACCCATCTCCTATGTCTGATCCCACAGCAAGCTGGCTTCAGAAAAGGCAAAAGCTGCACATCGCAAGTGTTGAACCTGACTCAGCACATAGGAGATGGCTTTGAAAGGCAGCAGATCACAGGAGCTGTCTTCATAGACCGGTCAGCGGCTTATGATACTGTGAACCACCACCTCCTCCTGAGAAAAATGTATAATATCACAAAGGACTACCACCTCACCCTGCTACAAAACAGGAGCTTTTTTGTTGAGTTCCAGGGCCAGAGAAGCAGATGGCGGAAACAGAAGAATGACTGCCTCAGGGGAGCGTGCTTGCTCCATCCATGTTCAACATCTACACCAGGGGTCTTCAAACTAAGGCCTGGGGGCTGGATGCGGCCCTCCAAGGTCATTTACCCGGCCCTCGCTCAGGGTCAACCTAAGTCTGAAACTACTTGAAAGCACACAACAACAACAACAATCCTATCTCATCAGCCAAAAGCAGACCCACACTTCCCATTGAGATACTAATAAGTTTATATTTGTTAAAATTGTTCTTCATTTTAATTAGTGTATTGCTTTAAAGTGTTTTTTGCACTACAAATAAGATATGTGCAGTGTGCATAGGAATTCATTCATGTGTTTTTCAAATTATAATCCGGCCCTCCAACAATTTTGGGGACTACGACCTGGCCCTCTGTTTAAAAGGTTTGAGGACCCCTGATCTACACAAATGACCAGCCACTGCCAGAAGGGACAGAGAGTTTCATCTATGCTGATGATCATGCCATTACTGCTCAAGCAGGGAGCTTTGGGATGGTAGAACAGACCTTTCCGAAGCTCTAGGTGCTCTTACTGCCTATTACAGGGAAAACCAGCTGATCTCTAATCCACCTAAAACACAGACATGTGCCTTTCACCTTAAGAACAGACAAGCATCCCGAGCTCTGAGGATTACCTGGGAAGGAATCCCACTGGAGCATTGCAACACACCCAAATACCTGGGAGTCACTCTGGACCATGCTCTTACCTACAAGAAGCACTACCTGAACATCAAGCAAAAAGTGGGCGCTAGAAACAATATCATACGCAAGCTGACTGGCACAACCTGGGGATCACAACCAGACACAGTGAAGACATCTGCCCTTGCGCTATGCTACTCTGCTGCTGAGTACGCATGCCTGGTGTGGAACACATCTCACCACGCTAAAACAGTGGATGTGGCTCTTAAGGAGACATGCCGCATTATCACGGGGTGTCTGCACCCTACACCACTGGAGAAATTACCCTGTCTAGCCGGTATTGCACCACCTGACATCCGCCGGGAAGTAGCAGCCAATAGTGAAAGGACCAAGGCAGAGACATCTCCAGCTCATCCCTTGTTTGGGTATCAGCCAGCAAGTCAATGACTTAAATCCAGACATAGTTTTCTAAGATCTACAGAGACACTCACTGGAACACCTGAGCAAGCAGAAGTCCAAAAGTGGCAGGCTCAAACCAGAACCTCAACCAATGGCTGATATCAAATGAGAAACTCCCCCCTGAACACACAGAGGACTGGACGACTTGGAAGGCGCTGAACGGACTGCGCTCTGGCACCACGAGATGCAGAGCCAACCTTCAGAAATGGGGCTACAAAGTGGAATCCACGGCATGTGAGTGTGGAGAAGAGCAAACCACTGACCACCTGCTGCAATGCAACCTGAGCCCTGCCACATGCACAATGGAGGGCCTTCTTGCGGCAACACCAGAGGCACTCCAAGTGGCCAGATACTGGTCAAAGGATATTTAGTCAACTACCAAGTTTGCAAAATTTGTGTTTTTCTTTATCTACTTGTTTGTTTTGTTCTGTTAGAAATGTAATACATGGTTGCTGATGACACGATAAATAAACAAATAAAATAAATAAATACCCACTGCACTACCAGGGGCTCATGAAATCCATAGACTTTTCCTATGTACCTTATAATGTTATATAGAATTTTTAACAGAAAAGTTTACATACATGATGTCAGGACTCTCTAGAAAAGACAACGTAGAACCATGCTATGGATGGATCCATTCAATCAGAGAAGCCCAACTTTGCAAGACCAGAGCAGGGCTGTCGGTGTTGACCTTTTGCCCAATGCTTTGCCACAAAGTCAATGCCAAACAACGGCAAGAACTTCGGCGACAAGTTAAGAGTCCAATGCTCTGGAGAGTCCAACCTTCAAGTTGCCCGCAAGCGCTGGCAAGCCAAGCCGGAGTGCCGACACAGACCCCTCTTTCCGTGCGAAAGGCAGGCGCAACAGGGGTGCGAACCACACACTCCTCCTCCACCTTTCCCCCTGTTTCTGCCTCCCTTCCCTCCCTTCTTTTCTGAGACATGAAAAGAGACTGCTGCGTTTGCTCCTGTCAAATCGAAAGGCCCTTTGAAGTGGAACTAATCATTTCAAGGATAGTTTGCGTCGTCCTAACAACACCGCTCTCTCGCAAAGCCATGCTTGCTTGCTTTCTTTTTTCTTTTTTGGTCGGGAAGAGAGATATGTTTTCATCTCTTTCAAGCCCTCCCGGCTGATGCTCATCCCCTCGACTTTCATGCCCTGTCCTCCTGCATTGGTCAGACGGCCCTCCCAAATCTCTTTCTGATCATAACAGAGGACCAAATCTGGGCTCTCTGATGCCGAAAGGTTAATCAAAGGGCCTTCTTTTCCCCCTGCTTTTCTTCCCATTCCCAAACCACAGCAAGGTCCATAGAAGATTTTATTTCTCGTGTCAATTATATTACATTTCTAACAGAACAAAGCAAACAAACAGAGAAAATACAAAATGTGTGAGTTTGGTAGTTGATTAAATGTCCTTTGACCAGTATCTGGCCACTTGGAGTGCCTCTGGTGTTGCTGCAAGAAGGTCCTCCATTGTGCATGTGGCGGGGCTCAGGTTGCATTGCAGCAGGTGGTCAGTGCTTTGCTCTTCTTCGCACTCACATGTCGAGGATTCCACTTTGTAGCCCCATTTCTGAAGGTTGGCTCTGCATCTTGTGGTGCCAGAGCGCAGTCTGTTCAGCGCCTTCCAAGTCGCCCAGTCCTCTGTTTGCCCAGGGGGGAATCTCTCATTTGGTATCAGTCATTGGTTGAGGTTCTGGGTTTGAGCCTGCCACTTTTGGACTCTCGCTTGCTGAGGTGTTCCAGCGAGTGTCTCTGTAGATCTTAGAAAACTATGTCTGGATTTAAGTCATTGACGTGCTGGCTGATATCCAAACAGGGGATGAACTGGAGATGTCTCTGCCTTGGTCCTTTCACTATAATAATAATAATAATAATAATAATAATAGTAATAATATACCACTCCATCTCCCCGAGGGGACTCAGAGCAGTTCCCAAGTAATATCACAAAACATACAGAGTAAAAACAACATAACCATAAGACATAACATAACCATAAGATTAACAAACAAAACATAAGCATAAAAATTGTCACCATAACACACAGATATTAAAAGTAATTCTTGCCTGTTCAAGGCAATTAAAAATTTAAAAGGTCGGGCCAAGATTTGTGCAAGCCCCAAAATTCTAGGAGGTCCGGGAATTAAGTGCAATGCTATGGCAGGCACTTATGGCAGGAGCCCCCGGTGGCGCAGTGGGTTAAAGCACTGAGCTGCTGAGCTTGTTGATCGAAAGGTCGCAGGTTCGATTCCGGGGAGCGGCGTGAGCTTCCGCTGTCAGCCCTAGCTTCTGCCAACCTAGCAGTTTGAAAACATGCAAATGTGAGTAGATCAATAGGTACCGCTCCGGCGGGAAGGTAACGGCGCTCCATGCAGTCATGCCGGCCACATGACCTTGGAGGTGTCTACGGACAACGCTGGCTCTTTGGCTTAGAAATGGAGATGAGTACCACACCCCAGAGTCAGACATGACTGGACTTAATGTCAGGGGACTACCTTTACCTTTACCTTTTTATGGCAGGCAACAATAATATTAGGTCTGTGACCGATTAGAGGAAAGAATCTGGGTAACTGGTAGGAAGAATAAGGCCGTATAAAACAATGTGTGGGGCTGAGTTAGAACTGGTCATTTTCAAAGGCTTGTTGAAACCACCAGGTCTTCAAGCTCTTACGAAAGGAGGGGAGGGATGGGGCCTGTCTTATTTCCTTTGGAAGGGCGTACCAGAGATGGGGGGCCACCACTGAGAAGGCCCTCTCTCTCATTCCCACCAACCGTGCTTGAGACGTTAGTGGGACCGAGCGGAGGGCCTCCCCAGAAGATCTTAGAGCTTGTGCCGGTTCATAGAAGGAGATGCGATCGCGGAGATAGGTGGGGCCCGAACCGTTTAGGGCTTTATAGGTCTTGACCTGCACCTTGAATTTGGCTTGGCAATTTATCAGCAGCCAATGAAGCTGTTGAATGCTCCCTATAGTTTGCTCCAGTAAGGAGCCCGCCTGCTGTACCGGATCAAACTTCCAGGCCGTCTTCAAGGGCAGCCCCATGTAGAGCACATTGCAGTAGTCCAGTTTGGATGTAACCAAGGCGTGGACCACCCTGGCCAGGTCAGACTTCATGAGGTATGGTCACAGCTGGCGCACAAGTTTGCGTTGTGCAAAGGCCCTCCCGGCCACCGCTGACACCTGAGCATCAAGCGACAGCTTTGAGTCCAGGAGGACCCCCAAGCTACGGACCTGCAACTTCAGGGGGAGTGTAATCCTGTCGAGCAGAGGTTGCCACCCAATATCCCAGTCGGTCCCGCGACTGACCAGCACTGAGCTGCTGAACTTGCTGACCGAACGGTCGCAGGTTCGAATCTGGGGAGTAGTGTGAGCGCCTGCTATTAGCCCCAGCTTCTGCCAACCTAGCAGTTCGAAAACATGCAAATGTGAGTAGATCAATAGGTACCGCTCCTGTGGGAAGGTAACGGCGCTCCATGCTATCATGCCAGCCACATGACCTTGGAGGCGTCTACAGACAACGGCGGCACTTCAGCTTAGAAATGGAGATGAGCACCAACTCCCAAATAAATATCAGTTTCTAGGTTTGGGTGGGCAGAATTGGTGCAAAAACAATTGTGAGGATAGGGCTGATGGATAAGTGGCATAGGTCATATGGCAGCAATAGCCATAGAGGGCAGAATAAGACAAGAGCATTATAACTTTGGATACAGAACAATAGTAAAGTGTGAGGACAAGATGTTGAGTCCTAGTTGGGGCAAAGCAATCTAGGGGATTGTCTAGTCAAAAGCTCAGCGGAACATCCACCAACTTGGTTTCCTGCACAAAATGATTTAAAATCTTGTTTTTAAAATGACCTTTCAGCCATGTGTAGAAGGGGATGGGAAACATAAAATAATGTTGTGTTAACCTGGATCCGATTGCCAAAACCTCTATGTATGCATATCCAAATACAGGGATTCCCTAATCCCCCAAATCCAAAATACAAAACACTTCTTGTCTTAAAGATGCCGGAGAAGGGAGACTCAAGATGAAATAGCAAATCTCCAATTAATACCAGGTTGCAGAAGCAATGTTTCAGAGGAAGACACTGGCAAAAAAATTCTCTATTATTATTATTATTATTATTATTATTATTATTATTGTTATTATTGTTATTATTGTATTAATTAATCATTAATAATAATAATACATTATTATTAGTATTATTAATATTACTTTATATTATTTTATTTTTATTGTTATTATTATTGCTATTAAGCTGAGGCTGGATGGCCTTCAGGGGTCCCTTCCGACTCTAGGATATTATTATTATTATTACTTTATATTATTTTTAAATAATTAATTAATGTATTAAATAATAATTAATTAATGTATTAATTAATCATTAGGAGCCCCGGTGGTGCAGTGGGTTAAACTCCTGTGCCGGCAGGACTGAAGACCGACATGTCACAGGTTTGAATCCGGGGAGAGGTGGATGAGCTCCCTCTATCAGCTCCAGCTCCTCATGTGGGGACATGAGAGAAGCCTCCCACAAGGATGATAAAACATCATAAATCATCCAGGCGTTCCCTGGACAATGTCCTTGCAGACAGTCAATTCTCTCATACTAGAAGTGACTTGCAGTTTCTCAGGTCGCTCCTGACATGACAAAAAATAAATAAATCATTAAAGCAGCTCCATTGGAGCTCCATTGGCTGCTGTTCATTTTCTGGGCCCAATTCAAGGTGCAGGTGCTTACCTACAAAGCCCAAATGGTTTGGGACCCATCTACCTGCGTGTCCGCATCTCTGTATACGAACCCACGTGATCTCTTCGTTCATATGGAGAGGCCCTGCTCACGATCCCACCTGCATCGCAAGCGCGATTGGTGGGGACGAGGGACAGGGCCTTTTCGGTGGTGGCCCCCCGACTCTGGAACTCTCTCCCCAAGGACATCAGGCAGGCCCCAACGTTGGCAGTCTTTAGAAGGGGCTTGAAGGCGTGGATGTTCCAGTGTGCCTTCCCAGAATAAGGACTCCCAAGCAATATGTCCCAAATGCACTTTACAAGAGATTTAGTAGTGTCTGCACGCCCACCTATCTTTAAAATATCCAACCTATTTCCCTGGACATGCCCAGCATTTTAAAATGTTAATTCTTACATTTGGCCCTGCCACCGGTTTTTAATTGCATCGTGTCATTATCGTATTGTTTTGCTTTGTTATGAGTTATTTATTGTTGTATTGTTGTTATGTTTTATGATGTATTTGGGCTCGGCCTCTTGTAAGCCGCACCGAGTCCTGCGGGAGATGGTCGCGGGGTATAAATAATTTATTTATTATTTATGCGCTTGTATACCGCTAATATCTCAGCCTAAATCGGCGACTCATTGCGGTTTACAACACTTAAAAAACAACAATATTCAGTTTAAAAGCATAAAACACATATACAATACAAATTATTGGGCCACCAATAACCATCCAATGCATCTCGTAACTGGAGTCGCAATCCAAATTCATCGTCCATGATTACTAGTCCTTTAATCATCATAATTCGTTGCAACGGATTCACCGAATGCTTGTTTAAACATCCATGTCTTCAATCTTTTCCGAAACACCATCAGCGAGGGGGCTGATCTTACCTCTATGGGGAGGGTGTTCCAAAGCCGAGGGGCCACCACAGAAAAGGCCCTGTCTCTCGTTCCCGCCAGCCGCACTTGTGAAGCCGGCGGGATAGAGAGCAGGGACTCCCCAGAAGATCTTAGGGTCCTGGTGGGCTGATAGGTTGAGATACGTTCGGATAGATAAGTTGGGCCAGAACCGTTTAGGGCTTTAAAGGCCAACGCCAGCACTTTGAATTGAGCCCGGTAGCAGATCGGCAGCCAGTGGAGCTGGTGCAGCAGAGGAGTGGTATGCTCCCTGCGCCCCGCTCCTGTTAGTATCATGGCTGCCGCCCGTTGGACTAATTGGAGCTTCCGGGCTGTCTTCAAAGGCAACCCCACGTAGAGAGCGTTGCAGTAGTCAAGACGGGATGTAACCAGAGCGTGGACTACCGTGGCCAAGTCAGACTTCCCAAGGTACGGTCGCAGTTGGCGCACAAGTTTTAACTGTGCGAATGCTCCCCTGGTCACCGCCGAAACCTGGGGTTCCAGGCTCAGCGATGAGTCCAGGATCACACCCAAACTGCGAACCTGCGTCTTCAGGGGGAGTGCGACCCCGTCTAACACAGGCTGTAACCCTATACCCTGTTCGGCCTTGCGACTGACCAGGAGTACCTCTGTCTTGTCTGTCTTGTCTTTATTATTATTATTATTATTATTATTATTATTATTATTAAGTCAAGCCTTGTTAATCCATTTAATAACCGTCAAACCAATTCACTAAACTTCGCAAGCCAGGGTAGTTCTGCAATTTCCTTCTGAACTAGAGAGCAAAAACTATTATTAAGCAAAAGGGTTGCTGAGCAGAGATTTGATTCCAGACACTCCACTGCATTAGGACCCTGACTGTTTTGCCAGTGTTTTCTCTCTCTCTCTCTCTCTCTCTTCTAAACCTAAAGTTCAGTGGCCAGACTCCCTCCTGGCCAGACATTTCAAGTGAGTTGTGTTCAATCTTGTATGACATGGTTAAAATGAACTTTGTAAAGGTCCAGTCAACCTGAAAGTGTCTCATACGTGAGGCCGAGGACTCCTTAACCGCACGTATTCCTTCCAGTCTTTTCACATCTATATAAATAAAAATGTAATGTTCGTTTGTGGGATTGACAGAACTCAAAAACCACGGGGGGAATTGACACCAAATTTGAACACAAGACACCTAACAACCCAATGTATGTCCTTCACTCATAAAAACACTGGAAAACACAACAGAAGGGACTTAAAAAGCCCCAAAAACCTAAATGACGAAAAGCTAAATGACAATACAGAAAAAAGGAAAGAAAGAGGGAGGGAAGGGGAGGGAAGGAAAGAAGGAAGGAAGGAAGGAAGGAAGGAAGGAAGGAAGGAAGGAAGGAAGGAAGTTGACCATGAATCAGATTGGTCTTTTTTGGATGAGAGCAGAAAAGGATAGGATGAGAGCAAAAGGCACAATGAAAATATACAAATATGCAGCGTATGCACGTAGAAGGAAGAAAGAGTGAAAGAAAGAAGGACAGGGAGAAGGAAGCATGGAAGCAAAGAGAGACGGAAGGATAGAGGTAGAGAAGGAAGAAAGGAGAGAAAGAGGGAGGGGAAAAGAAGGGAAGGAAGGAAAGTTAGAGAAGGAAGGAAGGAGAGAAGGAAAGAAAAAGGGAAAGAAAGAAGGAAAGAGGGAGCGAAGGAAGGGCAGAATGTAGAGAAAGAGGGAGGGAAGGAAAGAACGAAATCGAGAAGGAAGAAAAGAGAGACAGCAGAAGAGAAAGAAAAGGGGGAAGGAAGGAAAGAGATAGAGAAGGAAGGAAGAAGAGAAGAAAAGACAGGAAGGAAGGAAGGAAGGAAGGAAGGAAGGAAGGAAGGAAGGAAGGGGGAAAGAAAGGACAGGGAGAAGGAAGCATGGAAGCAAAGAGAGAAGGAAGGGAGGAAGGAAAGAGGTAGAGAAGGAATAAAGGAGAGAAAGAGGGAGGGAAAGAAAAAGGGGGAAGGAAGGAAAGAGATAGAGAAGGAAGGAAGAAGAGAAAGATGGGAAGGAAGGAAGGAAGGAAGGAAGGAAGGAAGGAAGGAAGGAAGGAAGGAAGAAGAGAAGGAGGGAAGGTTGGCCACAGCAAAGCGTGGCAGGCACAGCTAGTTTCATAATATTCTTTCCCTCCCTTTTCAAAAAGGAATAGGTTTCTCCTAGTTTTTTTTATTTTTTTGCTCCATTGTTTACATTCTGAAATACCAGTCAGCTTTGATGGATTCATCAAAAGCCACGAAGTCCTAGGAACAGTTTAAAACTCTGCCAAATGTTGGTGGGTTTGTCCTGGATCTTATTATGATTGGGTTGTTGTGAGTTTTCCAGGATGTATGGTCAAGCTCCAGAAGCATTCTCTCCTGATGTTCCACCTGCATCTATGGCAGGCATCCTCAGACTGATACCTCACAACCTCAGAGGACGTCTGCCATAGATAGAGGCAAAACATCAGGAGATAATGCTTTCGGAACATGGCCATACAGCCCAGAAAACTCACAGCAACCCAGTGATTCCAGCCATGAAAACCTTTGACAATCTATATAAATCAGTGTTTCTCAACCTTCCTAATGCCACGACGCCATAATAGATTTCCTCATGTTGTGGTGACCCCCAACCATAACATTATTTTCCTACTTCATAACTGTAATTTTGCTCCTGTTATTAATTGTAATGCAATTATCTGATAAGCAGGATGTATTTCCATTCACTGGACCAAATTTGGCACAAATACCCAATATGCCCAAAATTGGATTGGGGTGGGGCGGGGTGGGGGGTTTGATTGATTTTGTCATTTGGGAGTTGTAGTTGCTGGGATTTGTAGTTCACCTACAATCAAAGAGCATTCTGAACGGCAGCAATGACGGAATTGAACCAAACTTGGAACACAAAACTACCATGGCCAACAGAAAACACGGGAAGGGTTTGGTGGGCATTGACCTTGAGTTTGGAGTTGTAGTTCACCTACATCCAAAGAGCACTGTGGACTCAAACGATGATGGATCTAGACCAAACTTGACATGAATACTCAATATGCCCAAATGTGAACACTTGTGGAGTGTGGGGAAAATAGACCTTGACATTTGAGTTGTAGTTGCTGGGATTTAGAGTTCACCTACACTCAAAGAGCATTCTGAACCCCACTAACAATTGAATTGGACCAAACTTCCCACACAGAACCCCCATGACCAACAGAAAATATTGTGTTTTCTGATGGTCTTTGGCGACCCCTCTGACACTCCCTGGCGACCCCCACAGGGGTCCCCACCCCCAGGTTGTTTCTAGCACCCACTTTTTGCTTGATGTTCAGTCAGTGCTTCTTGTAGGTAAGAGCACGGTCCAGACTGACTCCCAGGTATTTGGGTGCGCTGCAATGCTCCAGTGGGGTTCCTTCCCAGGTGATCTTCAGAGCTCAGGATGCTTCTCTGTTCTTGAGATGAAAGGCACATGTCTGTGTTTTAGATGTATTAGGGATCAGTTGGTTTTCCCTGTAATAGGCAGTAAGAGCACCTAGAGCTTCGGAAAGCTTCTGTTCTACCATCCCAAAGCTCCCTGCTTGAGCAGTAATGGCATGGTCATCAGCATAGATGAAACTCTCTGTCCCTTCTGGCAGTGGCTGGTCATTTGTGTAGATGTTGAACATGGATGGAGCAAGCACTCTCCCCTGAGGCAGGCCGTTCTTCTGTTTCCGCCATCTGCTTCTCTGGCCTTGGAACTCAACAAAAAAGCTCCTGTTTTGTAGCAGGTTTCCTATGAGGCGGGTGAGGTGGTAGTCCTTTGTGATATTATACATTTTTCTCAGGAGGAGGCGGTGGTTTACAGTATCATAGGCTGCTGACAGGTCTATGAAGACAGCTTCTGTGATCTGCTGCCTTTCAAAGCCATCTTCTATGTGCTGAGTCAGGTTCAACACTTGCGATGTGCAGCTTTTGCCTTCCCTGAAGCCAGCTTGCTGTGGAATCAGATATGGGTCTATTTTTTCCGTAATTCTATGCAAGATAAGTCTCTCCAGAACTTTGTAGAGGTGGCACAACTGGGAGATTGGTCTGTAGTTTTTTGGGTCGTTGCGGTCTTTGCCTGGCTTCAAGATGGCAATGACTCTTGCTTTCCTCCAGATTTTGGGGATCTGACAGGATGCAGTGCAGTTGTTCATAAGCTCCAGCAGCCATTGCCTTGCTTTTGGACCAAAGGTCTTGATTTGTTCCATCCGTAGATCATCCAGGCCAGCTGCTTTGACATTTTTACATTTATTGAGAGCCATGTTTGGGAGATGTAGTTCACCTACATCCAGAGAGTACTGTGGACTCAAACAATGATAGAGCTGGACCAAGCTTGGCATGAATCTTCAATATGTCCAAATGTGAACACTGGTGGAGTTTGGGGAATATAGACCTTGACATTTGGGAGTTGTAGTTACTGGGATTTATAGTTCACCTAAAATCAAAGAGACTTCTGAACTCCACCAATGATGGAATTGAACCAAACTTGGCACACAGAACTCCCATGACCAACAGAAAATACTGGAAGGGTTTGGTGGGCATTGATCTTGAATTTTGGAGATGTAGTTCACCTACATCCAGGAGTGACTTGAGAAACTGCAAGTCCCTTCTGGTGTGAGAGAATTGGTTGCCTGCAAGGACGTTACCCAGATGTTTGGATGTTTTACTATCCTTGTGGGAGGCTTCTCTCATGTCCCCGCATGGGGAGCTGAAGCTGACAGAGGGAGCTCATCCCCGTCTCCCTGGATTCTAACCTCCAACTTATTGATCTTCAGCCCTGCTGGCATAAGGGTTCATCCCATTGTGCCACCGTGGCTCAATGCAATAGAATGCTGAGAGTTGAAGACAGAGGTAATTTTCAACAGTAAGCAAACAGTATTTTGCCCCCCCAAACCAATCATTGATATATATTTTCTGTTCGTCGTGTGCCATATTTGGTTCAATTCCATCATTGGTGGAGTTCAGAATGCTCTTTGATTGTAGGTGAACTATACATCCCAGTAACTACACTTGCCGCACTTGCTCCCTTGCCTGGCCCGCTTTGGGTCCGGAGGCGTGCCTGAAGACCCCGGCGTGTACACCAAAAGTCACCTCTTCTCCTGACTTTCTCCTCAGCCATTGGGACCAAGAGAGAGAGAGAGAGAGAGTGGTGGAGATGCCCACCTTTCCTGAAGGTCGGCGCAAAAACAAAGGAGGGAGCGGAGGTGGGAGATACCTACAGCTGGAGGGGCTCTCTCTCTCTCTCTCTCTCTCTTGGTCCCAAGGGCTGAAGAGAAAATCAGGAGAAGAGGCGACTTTTGGTGCGAACACTGGGGTCTTCAGACATGCCTCCGGACCCGAAGCGGGCCAGGCGCGGCGGCTCTGCCCCTTGGCCCACCCGCGGATTGGGGAGAGGAGAGGAGGCGGGTGGAGTGCTGGGGGATTGGGAAAGGGAGTCAGTCATGGGGAAGGGATCAAACGCGGAGAACGATTGAGTGCTGGCTCTGCTCATGCACCCGGTGGCCGTGTAGTGCAGGAACGAGAGGGGCTAGGCGAGGCTCAAGGGCCCGGCCCCTTTGGGAAGAGGATCGCCTGGCAGCGAGGCAAGAAAGCCAAGGCTCCTCCCGGACTGCTAGGGCTGTTGTGAGCTGAGGGGGTGCTCCTCAAGTGGTGGTCAAGGGGCATTTACAGAGGCGCCTCTGCACCCCTGGCAAAAAAAGTGTTCTTGCGACCGCTTACTTCGCGTAATGGACGAGCCGCCCCTGGTTGAAGAGAATGCAACTCTCATAATTGCATTCAAATGCATGCATGTTTTTCTCCAAGCTGAATTTCACTATTCTTTAGGAGGGTTTGCGCGCACGCACACACACATATGCATCATGACTGATTTACTGCCTGAACTGAAAGGTCACTCCCAACCCTATCGTCACCCCTTACTGTGAGAATCACTGTAAAAACCAGAGAACGTAATACACTTTTAACTTTTGTAATCCTAGATAGGCCCCTCGTTTGCTTTTACTGCCTTGCTGTCAAAGATTATAGAGGCTTCGTTCAGTTGATCGTTGATCCCAACGCATAGGAAAACTCAGACGGATAAAAATGATACCATGATGGGAAGATCAAAAGCAGTGATAAACACATTTAAAAATAATTACACATCAGTGTGCAATAAAATGGTGATAACTTTGTGCTTGGCTTTGTTCCAAAGTCGTTTTTTTTTGCAAATGTTCAATGGACTAAATCTAATTCTTAGGGTGCATCTAGAATTCCATTGTACCTTTATATGCATTGTAACTAAGAGTCACCTTGGGAACCAGTTTTAGGTGGAAAAAATACACTGTGGACTCAAACAATGATAGATCTGGACCAAACTTGGCACGAATACTCAATATGCCCAAATGTGAACACTGGTGCAGTATGGGGAAACTAGACCTTGGCATTTGGAAGTTGTAGTTACTGGGATTTATAGTTCACCTACAATCAAAGAGACTTCTGAACTCCACCACTGATGGAATTGAACCACACTTGGCACACAGAACTCCCATGACAAACAGAAAATACTGGAAGGGTTTGGTGGGCATTGACCTTGAGTTTAGGAGATGTAGTTCACCTACATCCAGAGGGCACTGTGGACTCAAACAATGATAGAGCTGGACCAAGCTTGGCACAAATACTCAATATGCCCAAATGTGAACACTGGTGCAGTATGGGGAAACTAGACCTTGACATTTGGGAGCTGTAGTGACTGTTCAGCAGTGGAACTCTCTACCCTGGAGTGTGGTGGAGGCTCCTTCTTTGGAAGCTTTTGAATACAGTCTGGATGGCCATCTGTTGGGGATGCTTTGAATGCAATTTTTCTGCTTCTTGGCAAGGGTTGGACTGGATGGCCTATGAAGTCTCTTCCAACTCTATGATTCTATGATTTTTTTCGATAGAGTTACAAGCTGGGTAGATGTGGGGAATGCCGTGGATGTAGCGTACCTGGATTTCAGTAAGATCTTCGACAAGGTCCCCATGACCTTCTGGCAAGGAAACTAGTCCAATGTGGGCTAGGCAAAACTACGGTGAGGTGGATCTGTAATTGGTTAAATGGACGAACCCAGAGGGTGATTCTCCCCAATGCTTCCTCTTCATCTTGGAAAGAAGCGATGAGCGGAGTGCCACAAGCAGGGTTCCGTCCTGGGCCCGGTCCTGCTCAGGATCTTTATTAATGACTTAGATGAAGGGCTAGAAGGCAGGATCATCAAGTTTGCAGACGACACCAAATTGGGAGGGAGAGCCAATACTCCAGAGCACAGGAGCAGGATTCAAAACGATCTTGACAGATTAGAGAGATGGGCAAAACTAACAAAATGAAGTTCAACAGTGACAAATGCAAGATACTCCACTTTGGCAGGAAAAACGAAATGCAAAGATACAGAATGGGGGACGATGCCTGGCTCGAGAGCAGTACGTGTGAAAAAGATCTTGGAGTCCTCGTGGACAGCAAGTTAAACATGAGCCAACAATGTGATGTGGCGGCAAAAAAAGCCAATGGGATTTTGGCCTGCATCAATAGGAGCATAGTGTCTACATCCAGGGAAGTCATGCTACCCCTCTATTCTGCTTTGGTTAGACCACACCTGGAATATTGTGTCCAATTCTGGGCACCACAATTCAAGAGAGATATTGACAAGCTGGAATGTGTCCAGAGGAGGGCGACTAAAATGATAAAAGGTCTGGAGAACAAGCCCTATGAGGAGCGGCTTAAGGAGCTGGGCATGTTTAGCCTGAAGAAGAGAAAGCTGAGAGGGGATATGATAGCCATGTATAAATATGTGAGAGGAAGCTACAGGGAGGAGGGAGCAAGCTTGTTTTCTGCTTCCCTGGAGACTAGGACGCAGAACAATGGCTTCAAACTACAAGAGAGGAGATTCCATCTGAACATGAGGAAGAACTTCCTGACTGTGAGAGCTGTTCAGCAGTGGAACTCTCTGCCCTGGAGTGTGGTGGAGGCTCCTTCTTTGGAAGCTTTTAAACAGAGGCTGCATGGCCATCTGTCAGGGGTGATTTGAATGCAATTTTCCTGCTTCTTGGCAAGGGATGGACTGGATGGCCCATGAGGTCTCTTCCAACTCTATGATTCTATGATTCTATGACTAACTTTTGTTTTGGAACTTTACTATTTTTGCTAATTTACAGTTTTGCCTACTTATATTCTTCAATAAACCAATTGCTGATTTTACCAGGCTGCTGAGGCATTTAAGGTCAGAAGTGTTCCTACTCTGGTGTACGACACTCCTCCTCTTCTTCCTCTTTTTCCTCCTCCTCCTCCTCTTCTTCATCTTCTTTGCTGGTGTTGTGTTCCTCAGAAACACAACACTTTAAAAGCCATTTTCTTATAGTACAATTGGAATTAAACAAGCTGGGTTCAGAGTCCAAATGTCACAGGTTTAACTCAGAGGCGGCAAAATTTTGCTCTTCCCACTTGGCCCTGGCAAAAGCAAACTGCTGCAGCCACTCCCAGATTGTGGATTTTTCCTCATTAATCACTTTTGTGATTTTGAGCACACTGTGATGTTGCTTAGCTACATGTGTCCACAGGTTTCCTCTGTGAAATTCTGAATCGTATGCAGTGGGGGATGCCATCAGTCTACACCTGGCTACAGGAACACAGACAGATATTTCTCTCTGATCTTCCTCAATTCCACCAGCTTGGCTCATTTGGGGAAGATGCAGCCACTGAACAGTGTGACGGAGGGTTGAGAGGAGACATGCAACATCGTTCTCTGTGTTAGAGAATCTCCTAAAGTGTGTGAGGAGATTCCACATTGCCTTCACTTCAAAAAGCAAGATGTCTGTATGCTGATGACAACGTCGTCTGTGTGCATTCAGAAGAAGATCTACAAGCCACTCTAAACACCTTTGCAGAAGCATACGAGAAGCTCGGCCTGTCATTGAACATCAAGAAAACCAAAGTGCTGTTCCAGTAGACACCAGCCAACCCCTCTCCAATGCCAGTGATACAGCTTAATGGTGTAACATTAGAAAATGTTGACCATTTCCGCTACCTTGGCAGCCCCCTCTCCACCAAAGTCAACATTGACACCAAAATACAACACCGCCTGAGCTCTGCGAGTGCAGCATTTTTCCAAATGAAGCAGAGAGTGTTTGAGGGCCGGGACATCCGCAGGGATACCAAGGTGCTTGTTTATAGAGCTATTGTCCTCCCAACCCTGCTATATGCCTGTGAGACGTGGACTGTCTACAGACGTCACATGCAACTCCTCGAACGATTCCATCAGCGCTGCCTCCGGAAAATCCTGCAAATCTCTTGGGAAGACAGGTGGACAAACATCAGCGTGCTGGAAGAAGCAAAGACCACCAGCATTGAAGCGATGGTCCTCCGTCATCAACTCCGCTGGACCGGCTACGTTGTCCGGATGCCCGACCACCATCTCCCAAAATAGTTGCTCTACTCCGAATTCAAGAACGGAAAACGGAATGTAGGTGGACAGGAAAAGAGATTGAAAGATGGGCTCAAAGCCAACCTTAAAAACTCTGGCATAGACACTGAGAACTGGGAAGCCCTGGCCCTTGACCACTCCAGCTGGAGGTCAGCTGTGACCAGCAGTGCTGCAGAATTTGAAGAGGCACGAATGGAGAGCGAAAGGGGGAAACGTGTCAAGAGAAGGCGCATCAAGCTAACCCCGACCAGGACTGCCTTCCACCTGGAAACCAATGCCCTCACTGCGGAAGAAGATGCAGAGCCAGAATAGGGCTCCACAGCCACATACGAACCCACAAGAATATTGGAAAACAATCCTCCTCAGAAAACGAGAGATCGCCTAAGTAAGTAAGTAAGTAAGTAAGTCTTCCATCAACCATAATGAAACGATGGTGTCTTAAAAGTGAACCAATTATTATATCTTCTGGCTGAACTGTGGAGATTTTCTACTCATTATTTAAATAACCTTACTTGGGAATTATGATTTTATGAAATTTCTTTAAGTAGGAGGCTATGTGTTAACACTGCGAGAAGCCTTTTTCACTCCTTTTCTGTTGCTTCAAATACACACAGACTGATACTGCAAATGTAAAGCCACATGTTTTTTGACACCCCCCCCCCCTCTCTTTGGCATTTTACTTCCATAAGGCCACCACTTCCCCCGCTTTCCCACCCACACTGGACTCAATGGGGAGCCCATTACTACACCACTTCCTGAAGTTTCATACGAACTTCATTAAGTCAATTACAGGGTGAACACATCACCGTTTCTCTGCAATTAGTCTCAAAACGCTTCACTTTCCCTAATAGAAGAGAGCAGATGCAACTACAGAGAGAGCGCAGTGTTGACGTGGAATCTAATTCACTTCGGATATTAAATCTTGTGGCCAAGTTCAGGGGAACTGGTGACCATGAGAGAAGGAAGGGCTTTCTAACACCTGAGAAGAGTTGGGAGGCAGCTTGGTGCCAAAAAGTCATTAGGAAAAGACCAGATGAGATGGTCAGCTTTATGTTGTTGTGAAGTTATTTGGTGTGACCATTTGCCCACTTCCGTCACCAGGATGGAGAAGCAACCATTTGGAGGAACTCCAGCTCTGTTGGTGGAACTCCAGGTTTTCCATGTCACTGACTCAATCCCTAGCATTGCCTGTTAGAAAGAGAAGAAGGTGATGGGAAGGACCACTTCCTTTGGCCAATTATGATCATTGGTGTTGTTTTGTTCTCTGACATCAAGTTGACTTTGACTTATGGTGACTCCATGAATGAGAGACCTCCAAGTCACTCTATGCTCAACAGCTCCACTCGGGTAGTGCAACCAGGATTAATGCCTGCAATGAGGCGTTCCCTTTTCTTACTATGTTCTACTACAATGTTTTTCAACCTGAGGATCGGGACCCCCGGGAGGGTCGCAAGGGAGTTTCAGAGGGGTCACCAAAGACTATCACAAAACATATCTGTCTCATGATCTTAGGAATCCCTTTGGCAGAGAAGGCTGAAGATCTCTCTGCCTGTCCTTCTCTTCCTTTCTGGAGGTAAAGGTAAAGGTAGTCCCCTGACTTTAAGTCCAGTCATGTCTGACTCTGGGGTGTGGTGCTCATCTCCATTTCTAAGCCAAAGAGGCAGCATTGTCCGTAGACACCTCCAAGGTCATGTGGCCGGCATGACTGCATGGAGCGCCGTTACCTTCCCGCCGGAGCGGTACCTATTGATCTACTCACATTTGCATGTTTTCGAACTGCTAGGTTGATGGCAAATCCACCAAAAGCTATCTTCTGCTGTGATTGGCTGGCGTCTCAGCCAAGCGGAGGGCCATTTCTGAGATTCCAAGCCGGGGGGGGGGGGGGTGGCAAATGTGCAGGCGAGGGAGAGCATGTGAGGCTGGAAGGAGGCTGGAGGGGGAGTTGTGTGTGAAGTTTGGCCCAATTCTATCATTGTTGAGGTTCAGAATGCTCTTTGATTGTATGTGAACTATAAATGATGGTCTTAGGAACCCCTTTGGAAGACAGGGCTGAAGATCTCTCCAGTAGGCCTGGGTAACAACGCAAAAATTTGTTTCTAAAATCGATTTGTATTTGGGGGGGTTTTTTTTGTTTCGATATTTAAAATAATTACAAAATTTTCCCTTAAAAAAGTTCGGTATTTACGAAATTTCGTTAATATTTACAAAACATTTTGTAAAGATGGCGCCCTTTTTTTTCAATATTTTTAAAATATTTTTTAATTTAATTATTAATTTAGTAGAATAGGGAGGAGAAATTATTATTAAGGAGGGAAGGCAGGCACTCACTCTGGCGGGCCCTCAAGCGCTGCCGCCGAGTCGGGCCCGGCTCCTCCGAAGCAATGCGAAATTGGGAGAAGGGCTCCCCAAAGGCCATCTAGCCCAGCCCTCCGCTAAGGAATTAGGAGAATGAAGCACAGTGCACACCCACCGCAAAGGTGAGGAAGGAGGGACGGGCCGCCTTCCCGCTGAGGGTCGCTCGCCCTCTCGCTCGCCCTCTCGCTCGCCGCTCACCCTCTCGCTAGCCGCTCGCCCTCTCGCTCGCCCTCTCGCTCGCCGCTCGCCCGCCCTCTCGCTCGCTTGCTCAGCCGGCGCCTTCCCCGCCCTCTCCTCCTCCTCCTCCTCCTCCTCTTTCAGGCTCTGCCTCTGACTGGCTAAGAGAGGAGAGAGAGGAGAGCTCCCAGCAAGCATCGCCAGGCGGCCATCTTACGTATTTCCGAAATGGACGGAAATACAAAATTTTTTGGCGCCTGCCGTTTCGATATTTAAAAACACTTCCGGGTTTGAAAATAAGTTTTGTAATCGTTTTGTAATTGCTAAAATTAACGAATATTTAACGAATTACAAAATTAACGAACGAAACCGCCCAGGCCTACTCTCCAGCTGTCCTTCTCTTCCTCCCACCAAAACCCCTCCTCCTGCTGTGATTGGCTGCCCCCCACCAACCCCAAAAGTATTCAACATTGGCCATGTAGATAGTGTGCCAAGTTTGGTGCCGATCCATTGTGGGCAGGGTTCAGAATGTTCATCATTGTAGGTAAACTATAAATCCCAGCAGCTACAACTGCCAAATGTCAATGTCTATTTTCCCAAACTCCACTAGTGTTCACATGTGGGCATATTGAGTATTCATGCCAAGTTTGGTCCAGATCCATCATTGTTTGAGTCCACAGTGCTCCCTGGATGTAGGTGAACTACAACTCCCAAACTCAAGGTCAATGCCTATCAAACCCTTCCAGTATTTTCTGTTAGTTATGAGAGTTCTGGGTGTCAAGTTTGGTTCAATTCCATCGTTGGTGGAGTTCAGAATGCTTGTTGATTGTAGGTGAACTACAAATTCCAGCAATTACAACTCCCAAATGACAAAATCAATCCCCTAACCCCACCAGTATTTAAATTTGAGAGTATTGGGTATTTGTGCCAAATTTGGTCCAGTGAATGAAAATACATCATATCAGATATTTACATTACGATTAATAACAGTAGCAAAATTAGAGTTATGAAGTAGCAACGAAAATAATTTTATGGTTGGAGGTCACCACAACATGAGGAACTGAATTAAGGGGTCGCGACATTAGAAATGTTGAGAAACACTGTTCTACTATGTCAAGTGTCAGGATCCAGAGCTCTGCCAGTATGCAGGCAGATGTGAACCAAAAACCACACCCAACTTGTCTCGATAACTATTTTACTTAAAGCAACACTTACTCGTTTGACTGTTTTCAAGTTCCAAGTTCAAAACATAAAGATAGCACACACCCAGAGATACAAAGCAAAGACTTCTAACAAGGAGCATACTACAAACACTGGTTCATGAGAAAAAGTACACCATAGCCAATGTTACAATCCAGGAGTCAAATGCTGGAGAGTTCGCTAATTAATGTCCAAGGTTCAAGGGACCAAAGTGTAGTCATAGATCCAAAGGTAAAGGCGGAGAGTCCAGAGTTCAAGGGTGAGCCAAATACATAATCAATAGTGAGTTCAGGAATTCAAGATACAGCAAGGTTCACAACAGTATACAAGAGCAACAGGGTTCACCAACAAGATGCTCACCAAGGTTCCAAGAGTTCACAAGACAGGTCAGGACACCACTGTGCAGGAACAGCTGTACCAGGAGCTCCAATTTTGTTTGCTTTGCATTTAATGTTTGCTATAGTCCTAAGTTTCAGGGACTCTGCAGATAGGTGGCTTCTTTTGGCTGCAATCATAGGGCTGGCCACCTGTCAATTATAGTTAGGTTCCCTGGTCCCAAACCCCTTTTTGGGTTTTGGACGGAATAGGAGCCATTTTGGGTTAGTCCACACAGAGAAGCCTTTCATGCAGGACATAATACCAAGAGCTCCTGTAGAAAGCTTCGTCTTCTACGGCTTGGCCGGGGAGATATACAGCCCACAGCTTGGCTGGGGTTATACAGCCCTACAGCAACTTCGCTGAAGGACTTCAGTCAGCCATCATGGAAACCTGAATTCCTTTTCCCCTGGAGGTCTACAAAGCTCTGCTTGGTAAGGGTCACTCGCGGAAGCCAGACGCAGTTGGTACCAGGTGCAGGGACTCCACGCCAACAGAGGCAAAGACAGACTGCCCAGATTAGAAGTTAAGGATTTCCCCATTAGTTACAGTTATGAAGATAGTGCCTGTTCCCTGTGGACAAGATTGAGAGAGAGCCAATAGACTGTTAAGAAAGCCTTGAAGTACTGTTTGTTTTCATTAATAAAGAACTTTGTTGAACCTTTAAGCAATCTAAAGACTCTGTTTTAAGGAAATCCAAAGGCCTTTTAATCTGAAGCAGCCCCGGCGTCCCGTTGGGCACACAGAATTTATGTTCTGTCTACAGTCTTATGCACAGGCCCAGCGTGCAACAGCACAACCACAATCCACACAACTTGAGGGGAAAACCGCCAACATCTATGACCAAGTATGGCAGATACTTTTCTCCCAAAGAGCAGTCTCTGCTAGGTTCTTTTTATGCAGCTGATCACAGCTGCATCCAGTCTCTGCAGGCCTCCATCCTTTCATTGCCACCTATATGTTCTTACATACAGATTACTCTGTCCTTTAGAACTAGGAGGAAGATTAATCTCGTCCATACCTTCTACCTCCAGCAAAGGATCGGCACCTTGTCGTGGCGCTGGAGCTTCAGCACCTCAATGATGTCACGAGCGAAACCGTGAAGGGCCACCCAAGACGGGGTGCCAATATCCGGATGCTGGATAATGGAGAAAGGAAGGGAGTTTCAGAAAAAAAAACATCTATTTCTGTTTTATTGACTATTCTAAAGACTTTGACTGGTGGATCATTTATTTATTTATTTATTTATTTACTTACTTAATTTATATACCGCTTTTCTCAGCCCTCAGGCGACTCAAAGCGGTGAACAACATCAATACAAAACATCACGAGACAAGTATCAGGTAATTAAAAACAATTGTAACATAAATCATTAAACATCCGTATAACAATCATTAGCGCCTCAACAGTAAAATCAGAATCCAGTTTCATCATCCATTATTCCGTATTCCTATGTTGAATTACACTGTTTAATTACACTTGGGAAGTCTGACCTTGGGAAGTCTGACTTGGCCATGGTAGTCCATACTCTGGTTACATCCCGTTTAGACTACTGCAACGCTCTCTACGTGGGGTTGTACCAGCTCCACTGGCTGCCGATCTGCTACCGGGCTCAATTCAAGGTGCTGGCATTGGCTTATAAAGCCCTAAACGGTTCCGGCCCAAGATACCTAACTGACCGCCTCTCGGCCTATGAGCCCACGAGGACTTTGAGATCTTCCGGGGAGGCCCTGCTCTCGATCCTGCCTGCGTCACAGGCACGGCTAGTGGGGACGAGAGATAGGGCCTTCTCGGTGGTGGCTCCTCGGCTGTGGAACACCCTTCCCGTGGACATCAGGCTAGCTCCCTCCCTGTTGATATTCCGCAGGAAGCTAAAGACCTGGCTGTTTAAGAAGGCATTTGAATAAGAAGTGCAAGGACTGGTAAATTGTTCCATAGGAATGGAACAACGGAAATGATATCGGATTGTGGGTTTGACGATGAGACAACTCGGAATTGGCTTTTGTAGTATTGTTGATGTTTTGATGAGATGTTTTTTGATAATGATGAATTGTGGATTTTTTACACTATGTCTTGTATTTTGCACCTGTTTTCTATGTTGTACATCGCAATGAGTCGCCCCTGGGCTGAGAATTGCGGTATATAAGCATAGTAAATAAATAAATAAATAAATAAATAAATAATAAAAGGTTTGTTCGAACAGCCAGGTCTTCACTTTCCTCCGAAACGCCAGCAGGGAGGGGGCCGATCTGATATCTGCAGGCAGGGCGTTTGACAGCCGAGGGGCCACCACTGAGAAGGCCCTGTCTCTCGTCCCCACCAAGCATGCCCGTGATGCAGGTGGGACAGAGAGCAGGGCCTCCCCAGATGATCTTAGTGTCCTAGTCGGTTCATAGGAGGAGATGCGTTCAGAGAGGTAAGTAAGGCCAGAGCCGTTTAGGGCTTTATAGACTAATGCCAGCACTTTGAATTGTGGCAAGTTCTTGGTGGTAGGGGCATACCAAATCACCTTATCTCTCTCCAGAGGAATCTGTATAAGGACCAAGTAGCAACAGTAAGAACTGACCATGGAACAATAGAGTGGTTCAAGATTGGGAAAGGCGTACGGCAGAGTTGTATCCTCTCCCCCAACCTATTCAACTTGTATGCAGAACACATCATGCGATGTGCGGGGCTTGAGAAATGCTTGAAAATTGCTGGAAGAAACATTAACAACCTTATATATGCAGATGACACCACTTTGATGGCCGAAAGCGAGGAGGAGCTGAGGAGCCTTCTAATAAAGGTGAAAGAAGAAAGCGCAAAAGCCGGGTTGCAGCTAAACATTTAAAAAAACCAAGATTATGGCAACAAGAATGATTGACATCTGGGAAATAGAGGGAGAAAACGTGGAGGCTGTGACAGACTTTGTATTTCTAGGTGCAATGATTACTGCAGATGCAGACTGCAGCCAGGAAATCAGGAGATGTTTCCTTCTTGGGAGGAGAGCAATGTCCAATCTCGATAAAATAGTGAAAAGTAGAGACATCACACTGGCAACAAAGATCCTCATAGTGAAAACAATGGTATTCCCCATAGTCACCTATGGATGTGAGAGCTGGACCATAAGGAAGGCTGAGCGAAGGAAGAGAGATGCTTTTGAGCTGTGGTGTTGGAGGAAAGTTCTGAGAGTGCCTTGGACTGCGAGATCCAACCAGTCCATCCTCCAGGAAATAAAGCCCGACTGCTCATTGGAGGGAAGGAGACTAGAGGCCAAGATGAAGTACTTCGGCTACGTTGTGAGAAGAAAGGAAAGCTTAGAGAAGACAATTATGCTGGAAGGAAAAAGGAAGAGGGGCCAACCAAGGGCAAGATGGATGGATGGGATCTTCGAAGTGACTGGATTGACCTTGAAGGAGCTGGGGGTGCTGATGGCCGACAGGGAGCTTTGGCATGGGCTGGTCCATGAGGTCACGAAGAGTTGGAAATGACTGAAGGAATGAACAACAACTAATACCTTCTGCTGCATCACCACCCTACTGGTCATCAGGCATGTAGCCGGGGGGGGGGGGGGGCTTGAGGGGCTTCAGCCCCCCCCCCCGAAATTCTCATGGTGGTTTGTGAAAAGGCCTTACTGGTGCATTATTTAAACTGTTATGTTTATTCATACCATGATCTGATCACCATACTCAATATATCCCATATGCATGGGGGTATTGGGGTAATGATACAAAAGGTTTGCTAGACTAGACCCTCTTTCACTCAGACTCAGCCCCCTCCCTGAAACTCAGCCCCCCCCAAAACTCCCCCCTGAAAAAAATTCAGCCCCCCCCCCCCCCCCGAAACGAAATCCTGGCTACGGGCCTGCTGGTCATGATCCTGCAAAGCCTTCTGTGTACTAACCACCACCATTCACTACCAACCACCATTCCACTACCAACCACCATCAACTGCTGGACTTGACAAACCATGCTTGAAATGATAATGGGACATAGAGAAAGGTCTTTCTTGATTATCTCAGAATCTTGAGTATCTCAAGGAGACACAGTCTTCTATATAGCATGTACCTGGGCCATATGGGGCTTTGTAGGTTATAGCCAGAATTTTTAATAGAGTCACAACTATCCAAAACAGAGTTTGCAAAACATTTTAAGGGCCATTTGTGTCCTGGATTGGCATATTGTTTGGTCCTTTGAGCAAAAGCTGATCTATCAGGGTTTCTCTGTCAAGAACCAAAGTGCCTGTTAATACTATTAAGGCCATGGTTTCAGGTTTCCAGTGAAACATGGTGAGAATTAGAGGGCACAGACGATGCCCTTGGAAAGCATATGTCAAGGACCCCGGGCTCCGGTTTCATGGTCAAGGCTATCCTGAGAGACAGCAACCCAAACTCCTGAAAAACAATGTAACAGCCTCTTCAGTGACCAAAATGCAACTGGCGGCAGCTTAGTGTGATCAAGGAAGAAACAAAAGTATGTAAAACCCAATACTTGTTTCTGGTTAGGGAACTGTAGGAATGTCTCTTGTTAAACAAGCAAAAAAGCCACATAATCCAGGGTTTGCTATTGGTGGGAAAACATTAATCTTATCTAAAGTAGACCCAAAGTAAAAAAAACCCAAGCCCCAAATGTCCAGACCCTCAGAGTGGGAAACACTAAAAAGCTGTTTTACTCTAGAAGAGAGGCACTCAGCTGTAGGCAGATGCACATTTTAAGGAGGTTTCTTACGTGTTTCTTACTCTAGAGGAGGTGCTCGGCTGCAGGCAGGGTGTGTGCTCTCTGGGCCTGCACGCCACATGCACTTTCCAAGGCAAGGAGGCAAGTTCTCTTACTCTAGAGGAGGCGCTCGGCTGCAGGCAGAGCGTGTGCTTTCTGGGCCTGCACGCCACATGCACTTTCCAAGGCAAGGAGGCAAGTTCTCTTACTCTAGAGGAGGCGCTCGGCTGCAGGCAGAGCGTGTGCTTTCTGGGCCTGCACGCCACATGCACTTTCCAAGGCAAGGAGGCAAGTTCTCTTACTCTAGAGGAGGCGCTCGGCTGCAGGCAGAGCGTGTGCTTTCTGGGCCTGCACGCCACATGTACTTTCCAAGGCAAGGAGGCAAGTTCTCTTACTCTAGAGGAGGCGCTCGGCTGCAGGCAGAGCGTGTGCTTTCTGGGCCTGCACGCCACATGCACTTTCCAAGGCAAGGAGGCAAGTTCTCTTACTCTAGAGGAGGCGCTCGGCTGCAGGCAGAGCGTGTGCTTTCTGGGCCTGCACGCCACATGCACTTTCCAAGGCAAGGAGGCAAGTTCTCTTAATCTAGAGGAGGCGCTCGGCTGCAGGCAGAGCGTGTGCTTTCTGGGCCTGCACGCCACATGCACTTTCCAAGGCAAGGAGGCAAGTTCTCTTACTCTAGAGGAGGCGCTCGGCTGCAGGCAGAGCGTGTGCTTTCTGGGCCTGCACGCCACATGCACTTTCCAAGGCAAGGAGGCAAGTTCTCTTACTCTAGAGGAGGCGCTCGGCTGCAGGCAGAGCATGTGCTTTCTGGGCCTGCACGCCACATGCACTTTCCAAGGCAAGGAGGCAAGTTCTCTTACTCTAGAGGAGGCGCTCGGCTGTAGGAAGAGCGTGTGCTTTTTGGGCCTGCATGCCACATGCACTTTCCAAGGCAAGGAGGCAAGTTCTCTTACTCTAGAGGAGGCGCTCGGCTGTAGGAAGAGCGTGTGCTTTCTGGGCCTGCATGCCACATGCACTTTCCAAGGCAAGGAGGCAAGTTCTCTTACTCTAGAGGGGGCGCTCGGCTGTAGGAAGAGCGTGTGCCTTCTGGGCCTGCACGCCACATGCACTTTCCAAGGCAAGGAGGCAAGTTCTCTTACTCTAGAGGAGGCGCTCGGCTGTAGGAAGAGCGTGTGCTTTTTGGGCCTGCATGCCACATGCACTTTCCAAGGCAAGGAGGCAAGTTCTCTTACTCTAGAGGGGGCGCTCGGCTGTAGGAAGAGCGTGTGCTTTCTGGGCCTGCATGCCACATGCACTTTCCAAGGCAAGGAGGCAAGTTCTCTTACTCTAGAGGGGGCGCTCGGCTGTAGGAAGAGTGTGTGCCTTCTGGGCCTGCACGCCACATGCACTTTCCAAGGCAAGGAGGCAAGTTCTCTTACTCTAGAGGAGGCGCTCGGCTGTAGGAAGAGCGTGTGCTTTCTGGGCCTGCATGCCACATGCACTTTCCAAGGCAAGGAGGCAAGTTCTCTTACTCTAGAGGGGGCGCTCGGCTGTAGGAAGAGTGTGTGCCTTCTGGGCCTGCACGCCACATGCACTTTCCAAGGCAAGGAGGCAAGTTCTCTTACTCTAGAGGAGGCGCTCGGCTGTAGGAAGAGCGTGTGCTTTCTGGGCCTGCATGCCACATGCACTTTCCAAGGCAAGGAGGCAAGTTCTCTTACTCTAGAGGGGGCGCTCGGCTGTAGGAAGAGTGTGTGCCTTCTGGGCCTGCACGCCACATGCACTTTCCAAGGCAAGGAGGCAAGTTCTCTTACTCTAGAGGAGGCGCTCGGCTGTAGGAAGAGCGTGTGCTTTCTGGGCCTGCATGCCACATGCACTTTCCAAGGCAAGGAGGCAAGTTCTCTTACTCTACAGGAGGCACTCGGTTGCAGGCAGAGCGTGTGCTTTCTGGGCCTGCACGCCACATGCACTTTCCAAGGCAAGGAGGCAAGTTCTCTTACTCTAGAGGAGGCGCTCGGCTGCAGGCAGAGCGTGTGCTTTCTGGGCCTGCACGCCACATGCACTTTCCAAGGCAAGAAGGCAAGTTCTCTTACTCTAGAGGAGGCGCTTGGCTGAAGGCAGATTAAATAAACCTCATAACAAAAAAGCAATATAGAATGACAATAATACAACACACAATTAAAATCTATGGCTGGGCCAAATGTATTTAAAGTTAAAAATAATGCTAGGCATGAATAAGGTAGGCGAGATGGGGTGTTAGTGGAAGCATACAACAATCTTAAATCAATGTAAAGTGCATTTGGAGGGCACAATGCTGAGAATTCATTATTCTGGGAAGGCAGACTGGAACAACCACGTTTTCAGGCTCCTCCTAAAGACTGCCAGAGTTGGGGCATGCCTGATGTCCTTGGGGAGTGAGTTCCAGAGTCGAGGGGCCACCACTGAGAAGGCCCTCTCCCTCATCCCCACCAATCGCACCTGCGATGGAGGTGGGAGTGCAAGGAGGGCCTCTCCAGATGAACGAAGAGATCGTGTGGGTTTGTATACAGAGATGCGGTCATGCAGGTAGGCAGGTCCCAAACTGTTCAGGGCTTTGTAGGTAAGAACCTGCACCTTGAATTGGGTCCGGTAAATGAATGGCAGCCAGTGGAGCTCCTTGAACAGGGGAGTTGACCGCTCGGAAACTTCAACTAGTCCAGCGAGAAGCAGCCAGATTGCTCACCGGAGCGGCGTACAGGGAGCACACCACCCCCCTGTTGCGTCAGCTCCACTGACTGCCGATCCAATTCCGAGTACAATTCAAAGTGCTGGTTTTGACCTACAAAACCCTATACGGTTCCGGCCCAGTGTATTTTTCCGAACGGATCTCCCTCTACATCCCACCTCGAAGTTTAAGATCTTCCGGGGAGGCCCTGCTCTCAACCCCGCCAGTGGCACAAGTGAGGCTGGCGGGGACGAGGAGCAGGGCCTTCTCAGTGGTGGCCCCCCACCTGTGGAACTCACTCCCCGGGGAGATCAGATCGGCGACTTCCCTTCTAGCGTTTAGGAAAAAACTAAAGACCTGGATGTGGGACCAAGCTTTTGGTCATGCTGACAACTAACTAAAGGACCTGTCGATAGACAAGGACAATGGAATGGAATGGATATATGGACTCTGATATATGGACTCTAACATGAGATTGTTTTTATGGTTTTATTAGATATTGATGTTTTATTTTAATTGTTGAATTGTTATATTTTGTATTGTTTGTTGTGTGATTTGAGCATCTAATTGTGCCTTCCCTGTAAGCCGCCCTGAGTCCCCCCCCGGGGTGAGAAGGGTGGGGTATAAGTAGATGAAATAAATAAATAAAATAAATAAATAAATACGGTCGCAGTTGGCGCATGAGTCTTAATTGTGCAAAGACACCCCCCCCCCCCCCCCCGGCCACCACCGACGCCTGAGTCTCAAACATTAGTGAAGAGTCCAGAAGGACACCCAAACTGTGGACCTGTGACTTCAGGGGGAGTGCAACCCCGTCCAGCACAGGTTGCCACCCTATACCCCGGTCCGGTTTACGATCAACCAGGAGGACCTCTGTCTTGTCAGGATTTTCCCTTTGGGTCTGGCACACGGGCACGCCATTCCCCCCTTGGATCACGTAACGGCACCGAAGGGCCTTGTTTCATGTCTCAGCTCCACAGAAGGAAAAACAAGCTTCGTTTGGCTTCAGCCTTTCATTTTGACTGCATGGCCCCTTCCTGTTGGTCACGTTGACAATCTTCTCGCTTTAACTTTTCTCTGGTGGGTGTTTCTCGCTTGACAACCAACCGACTCTCTGCCTCCGTTTAAGAAGAGAGACTGGATGAAAATAAAACATATCTTATTTACTGCCGCCTTTAAAATATTTACTAGTAAGTCTGAGGCAATTCCATTAAAGTGGCATGGTTTGTTTAGACTGAATCGCCATCCTGGGACTCTTTTGCTGCCATAAAGCCAACGGATTGCAGACAGAGAAGAATTGAGGAAGAGACGAGAAAGCGTTGGGGATCAACACTGTGCAGGAAGTTGGACAGAGGTGAGGAGAGACCAAAGGATATTTGCCCTCTTTGGGTTTATGAGCCCAGTGGCCAGATAGGGTTTCTTATTCCCCCATGGCCTATCGAGGCAGAGAGAGAACGGAGGCTGCTTTTGAGCAAATGGCATGGCCAATCCCCCTTTGAAAAAAATGACCCATGCCTTCAAGTTGATTCCATGTCAACTTTGCCTGATTTTGTTGACTCTGTTCCTACCCAATTCTCCGGCTTCTCCTGTGTTTTGCTCGTTTCAGACATCCCTTCACCAAAATGCAGGCCAGTTTCCATTTGTGTTGCCCCAGTTTACAATATTTCAAATGTACAACGTTCCTCCAAAAACAAATACAAATTGAGCATCTCTTATCCAGAATCCCGAAATCCAAAATACTCCCAAATTGTTCATGTGAGCGGTATTTATTTTTATTTATTGTGTCAGGAGCAGACCAAACAGTTGCGTTGCATTTTTAACAAACAAACAAAGCACAAAGTTTGCAAGCTTGGTAGTTGATTAAATGTCCTTTGACCAGTATCTGGCCACTTGGAGTGCCTCTGGTGTTGCCGCAAGGAGGTCCTCCATTGTGCATGTGGCAGGGCTCAGGTTGCATTGCAGCAGGTGGTCAGTGGTTTGCTCTTCTCCACACTCGCATGTTGAGGATTCCACTGTGCATCCCCGTTTCTTAAGGTTGGCGCTGCATCTCGTGGTGCCAGAGCCAGAGCGCAGTCTGTTCAGCGCCTTCCAAGTCTTCCAGTTTTCTGTATGTCTCTCATTTGGTATCAGCCATTGATTGAGGTTCTGGGTTTGAGCCTGCCACCTTTGGCCTCTCGCTTGCTGAGGTGTTCCAACGAGTGTCTCTGTAGATCTTAGAAAACTATTTCTAGATTTAAGTCGTTGATGTGCTGGCTGATACCCAAACAGAGGATGAGCTGGAGATGTCTCTGCCTTGGTCCTTTCACTATTGGCTGCTACTTCCTGGCAGATGTCAGGTGGTGCAATACCAGCTAAACTGTGTAATTTCTCCAGTAGTGTAGGGCGCAGAAACCCCGTGATAATGCGGCATGTCTCATTAAGAGCCACATCTACTGTTTTAGCGTGGTGAAATGTGTTCCACACTGGGCATCCATCTAAAACACAGACACGTGCCTTTCACCTTAAGAACAGACAAGCATCTCGAGCTCTGAGGATCACCTGGGAAGGAATCGCACTGGAGCATTGCAGCGCAAATCACTGACCACCTGCTGCAATGCAACCTGAGCCCTGCCACGTGCACCATGGAGGACCTCCTTGCGGCAACACCAGAAGCCCTCCAAGTGGCCAGATACTGGTCAAAGGACATTTAATCAACTACCAAACTCACACATTTTGTATTTTGTCTGTTTGTTTGCTTTGTTCTGTTAGAAATGTAATATAATTGACTGGTTGCCCTGACACGACAAAAAATAAGGGGTTCCTTTCAAATCTAGGATACTATTTCTGTGTGTGAATCATATATATATATATATATATATATATATATATATATATATATATATATGGCTGGGTGGCTCTTTGTCAGGAGGGCTTTGATTACATTTCCTTGCTCTTGTGAAGGGAGTTGGACTGGATGGCCTTAAGTATTTTCTGTTGGTATTGGGGGTTCTGTGTGGAAAGTTTGCCCCGATTCTGTCATTCAGAATTGTTGGTGAACTGTGAATCCCATGAACTACAAATCCCAAATGTCAAGGTCTATTACCCCCAAATTCCATCTGTGTTCATATTTGGGCATATTGAGTGCTTGTGCCAAGTTTGGTCCTGATCCATCATTGTTTGAATCCACAGTGCTCTCCGGATGTAGGTGAACTACAACTCCCAAACTCAAGGTCAATGCCCATCAAACCCATCCAGTGTTTTCTGTTGGTCATGGGAGAACTGTTTGCCAAGTTTGGTTCAATTCTGTCATTGATAGAGTTCAGGATGCTCTTTGATTGTAGGTGAACTATAAATCCCAGCAGCTACAACTTCCAAATGACAAAATCATAATGTTTTGAGTGATGGTCACTCCTTGTGTTGTGAGACGTTTTGTTGCCAAATTTGGTGTGATTTCGTTCATTGGTTCTTTTGTTTTTAAGGTACTCATTATGCACAGAGCATTTTCATATAGATAGATAGATACAGTCCTACCTTCATGCTATGTGTCTAGACCAGGCATGGGCAAAACTTAGCGCTCCAGGTGTTTTGGACTCCAACTCCCACAATTCCTAATAGCCTTGTGCCCTTTCCTTAAGTAGCTGAGGGGGAAAGGAAGGGGCCTGTGGCTGTTTGGAATTATGGGAGTTGGAGTCCAACGCTCCTGAAGGGCCACAGTTTACCCACGCTGGTCTAGATGTATGCGAAACATCAATGAATTTTGGGTTTCAACAAGGCTGCCATTTTCAAGATCTCTCATTATATGTGTATAAGATGCCCATGACTTATTTAGTTTATTTATTTATTTGACTTGTATACCGCTACTCCCAATTTGGCTCGGAGCGGTTTACAGCAGTAGATTAAAACAATACAATTAACTTTAAAATACAATAAAAACGAGAACAGACATAGTCCCGAGTTATTCACCCATTGAAAGCTTGTCAGAAGAGAAAGGTTTTACAGGCTTTCCGAAAAGCAAGTAGGTCTCGTATAGTTCGGGTTTCAACTGGCAAGGCATTCCATAAATAAGGGGCCACAATCAAGAAGGCTCTCTGCCTAGTAGAGGACAGATGATAAGTCCGCATGGAAGGGACTTCAAGCAAATTTTGGTCTTCGGACCGAAGTAATCTCTGGGGTTGGTAGGGGGATAAGCCGGCCCCAGACCATATAAGACCTTAAAGGTTAGTGCCAGCACCTTGAAAGGAATCCGGTACTCAATCGGTACTGTTGTAGAATTGGGGTGATACAACACCTTGCTGGCACCCCGGCGAAAAGACGAACCACCGCATTTTTCACCAGCTTCAGTTTCCGGATCACTGACAAAGGAAGGCCAATGTAGAGGGTGTTACAGTAGTCAAGCCTCGAGATGACCGTCACCTGGATCACCGTAGCCAGGTCATTCCTAGATAGGAAGGGAGCCAGTCGCCTAGCCTGACGTAGGTGGAAAAATGCAGATCTGCTCACAGCAGAGACCTGGGCCTCCATTGTGAGCAGCGGGTCCAATAAGACACCAAGACTTTTTACAGAAGGTGACATAGTGTCTCACCATCCAAGGTAGGCAGCTTGAGCATCCATGGATATTGGCATTTACAGGGAATCCTAGAAACTGATATTCAAGGTCTCACAAAAATTGAAAGGTGCAAAAGGGACCAGAGACGACTGAGTTCCCCACAAAGAGTCCAGTCCAACATGGCTTGGAAAACCAATCTATGACCTCCTTCTGCAGATTCTTCTTTGGTCAATGGCTGTGTGTATTATTCACCTAACTAGCAAGGAATAAGAATTTCTCCTCCATCAGACAAGAGAGATCTCTCTTGCCTACTACAATGTGCACAAAATGTGTCCCCTCTCCCCCTTTTCCAGTTGTGAGTCTCCATCTGAAGCCTTCCCCACCATTCCTAGTCTATCCAAAACCCGCTCCTTCCCTGCCCCCTTTCCCTCCATTCATCCCGGCTGCATCCCAGCGTGATAAAGCTCCATATATTAACGCTTGTCAGGGAGACGACAAGGATAATATGGACGTACAGCTGGGCCAATCTTGACCGCATTTTTTTGCTGTGTGTCAGAGGAGTACAAAGCCAGTGGCGGAGGTAGGGGGCTGGCGGGGCCGGAGGGGGGCGGCCTGAAAGGCAGGGATGTAATTCACAGCCCGGCGAGGGCCCAATGCCGGCCCTACTTTCATCGCTTTAAGCTATCGATGTATTTCATCTCCACTGGGGGGCAGAGAAATAAAGGCCCCGGCCAATGTGGACCCACACTGCGGAGAATGGAGAAATCTTTGAAGTTTAACTGCATTGGTTCCAGCCTGCACCTCTGACAATGCCTGTTGAATACAGATTGAAGGCGCATGGAAACATGTGGGGTGCATGCATGCACCGTAGCAAGGGCTTTGGCATCCTTTCCCTTGCTGTCCATGTTTCGGAGCCTTTCTAAACTTCCTGAGTAATTGCCTCAATTTTCGGTCGAAGGCCAGAAAATGCAGAATATTCTGCACGGTTTGGAACGCCCTGCGAAAAGAGTCATCTAAGCAGAAGAGTTACCTAGCTCTCTAACTAGCTGGATAATTCATGCCAAATAATGGAGATATGTGACTATCTAGCATGATAAATTAATGCTAAATTATGGAGATACGTAACTATCTAGCTATCTAACTAGCTTGATAAATTAATGCTAAATTATGGAGATACATAACTATCCAGCTATCTAACTAGCTGGATAAATTAATGCTAAATTATGGAGATACGTAACTATCCAGGTATCTAACTAGCTTGATAAATTAATGCTAAATTATGGGGATATGTAACGCAGTGCAAAAACAGTCATCTAAGCAGAAGAGTTACCTAGCTCTCTAACTAGCTGGATAATTCATGCCAAATAATGGAGATATGTGACTATCTAGCATGATAAATTAATGCTAAATTATGGAGATACGTAACTATCTAGCTATCTAACTAGCTTGATAAATTAATGCTAAATTATAGAGATACATAACTATCCAGCTATCTAACTAGCTGGATAAATTAATGCTAAATTATGGAGATACGTAACTATCCAGGTATCTAACTAGCTTGATAAATTAATGCTAAATTATGGGGATATGTAACGCAGTGCAAAAACAGTCATCTAAGCAGAAGAGTTACCTAGCTCTCTAACTAGCTGGATAATTCATGCCAAATAATGGAGATATGTGACTATCTAGCATGATAAATTAATACTAAATTATGGAGATACGTAACTATCCAGCTATCTAACTAGCATGATAAATTAATGCTAAATTATGGAGACACGTAACTATCCAGCTATCTAACTAGCTGGATAAATTAATGCTAAATTATGGAGATACGTAACTATCCAACTATCTAACTAGCTTGATAAATTAATTCTAAATTATGGAGATATGTAACTATCCAGCTATCTAACTAGCTGGATAAATTAATGCTAAATTATGGAGATACGTAACTATCCAACTACCTAACTAGCTTGATAAATTAATGCTAAATTATGGAGATCTGTAACAATCTAGCTATCTAACTAGCTGGATAAATTAATGCTAAATTATGGAGATCTGTAACAATCTAGCTATCTAACTAGCTGGATAAATTAATGCTAAATTATGGAGATACGTAACTATCCAGCTATCTAACTAGCTTGATAAATTAATCCTAAATTGTGGAGATACGTAACTATCCAGCTATCTAACTAGCTTGATAAATTAATGCTAAATTATGGAGATCTGTAACAATCTAGCTATCTAACTAGCTGGATAAATTATTATTATTTATTATTATTATTATTAACTTTATTTGTACCCCGCTAGCATCTCCCGCAGGACTCGATGCGGCTTACACGGGCCGAAGCCACAAAACACAATACAATAGAAAACATAACACAACAATAAACAAGCAAATCAAACAATTAAGCAAAATAACCACAATGACAATACATCAAGACACTATTAAAACTGGTTCGGCCAGCGCAATGGGGTACAGGGTTAAAAGTGCTGAGATGGCAGGAGGAACGTGGGATTAAGTGCGGTGTGCAGCAACATTAGTTGTGCTAAAGTGCATCTAGGACTTGGGATGGGGATTCCTAATCTGCGAAGGCACATCGGAACAGCCAAGTTTTTAGGTTCCTTCTGAAAACTGCCAGAGTAGGGGCCTGACGAAGCTCTTTTGGAAGGGCATTCCAAAGTCGGGGGGCCGCCACAGAGAAGGCCCTGTCTCGCGTCCCCACCAAGCGCGCTTGCGACGTAGGTGGGATCACGAGCAGGGCCTCCCCAGATGACCGGAGTGAGCGTGTGGGTTCGTAGATGGAAATGCGGTCACACAGGTAGGGTGGTCCCAAACCGTTCAGGGCTTTGTAGGTGAGCACCTGCACCTTGAATTGGGCTCGGAAAATAAATGGCAGCCAGTGGAGCTCCTTGAACAAGAGGGTTGACCTCTCTTGATAATGAGCTCCAGTTAGCATCCTGGCTGCTGCCCGCTGGACCAATTGTAGTTTCCGAGCCGTCTTCAAGGGCAGCCCCACGTAGAGCGCATTGCAGTAGTCCATTCTAGAGGTGACCAAGGCGTGGACCACCCCGGCCAGATCTGCCTTCACGAGGTACGGTCGCAGCTGGCGCACAAGTCTCAGTTGTGCAAAGGCCCTCCCGGATACCGCCGACACCTGAGCCTCAAGTGTAAGCGAAGAATCCAGGAGGACACCCAAACTGCGGACCTGTGGCTTCAGGGGGAGTGTAACCCCGTCCAACACAGGTTGCCACCCTATACCCCGATCCGGTTTACGATCGACCAGGAGGACCTCTGTCTTGTCGGGATTGATCTTCAGCTTGTTCTTCCTCATCCAGATCGACACAGCGGCCAGGCACTCGTCCAGCACCCGAGAAGCCTCCTTGGAATTAGGTGGAAAGGAGTAGTAGAGTTGTGTGTCATCCGCATAGAGATGGCACCCAACTCCAAAACTCCGGATGACCTCTCCCAGCGGTTTCATGTAGATGTTGAAGAGCATGGGTGACAAGATAGATCCTTGCGGGACCCCACAGGTCAAAGGCCAGGGGTCCGAGCAGGCGTCTCCCAGCTTCACCATCTGGGTGCGTCCCCCCAGGAAGGACCGGAGCCACGACAGAACCGTGCCCCCAAGGCCCATCCCGGAGAGACGACCCAGAAGGATACCATGATCGATGGTATCGAAAGCCGCTGAGATGTCCAGGAGAACCAACAGGGTCACACTCCCCCTGTCCAGCTCTCTGCGGAGGTCATCCACCAAGGCGACCAAGGCTGTCTCGGTGCCATGACCAGGCCTGAAACCAGACTGTGCCTGATCTAGGTAGTTGGTATCGTCTAGGAAGCCCTGGAGCTGCGAGGCGACCACCCGCTCCAGCACCTTGCCCAGAAAGGGGAGGTTGGAGATCGGTCTGTAGTTACTCAGCACCGTGGAGTCAAGGGAAGCTTTTTTGAGGAGTGGACGAACCACTGCCTGTTTCAAACCAGATGGAAAAATCCCTTGCTCCAACGATGCATTGATAATCAATACAAACCAGTCAACCAACCCCTCCCTGGCTGATTTAATGAGCCAAGATGGGCATGGGTCTAGAGATGAGGTGGTCGCTCTCACAGCCCCAAGAATCTCCTCCACGGTTTCAGGAAGAACATGCCTAAAAGAATCCCACAAAATTGGACAAGCAGGTACCTCCGTCACCTCTTCAGGCACTGCGATGGAATTGGAGTCGAGCTCGAGGCGTATCTGGGCGACTTTATCTGCAAAATGGTGTGCGAAATCGCGACACCGAGCTGCGGGGTCGTCAGGGACATCCTCCACCGCAGGTGGGTGGAGGAGTTCTCCCACGACCCGAAACAGCTCCGATGATCTATTTGCTGCAGATGCTATACGAGCGGTCGTGAATGACTTCCTGGCCGCCCGTATGGCCACGGAGTATGCCTTAAGAGAGGCTCTAGCCCGTGTTCGATCAGATACATCTCGAGATTTCCTCCATTTGCGCTCTAGCCCCCTTCTCGTGTGCTTCATCACAGCCAGCTCCTCGGTGAACCAAGGAGATGGCCTGTCACGACGCAACGAGATGGGGCGTTCGGGTGCGATCATATCTAACGCCCTGGCCATCTCCCCGTTATAGAGAGTTACCAAGGCGTCGATAGAATCGCCAGGCTCCAAATTAATGCTAAATTGTGGAGATACGTAACTATCCAGCTATCTAACTAGCTTGATAAATTAATGCTAAATTATGGAGATACGTAACTATCCAGCTATCTAACTAGCTTGATAAATTAATGCTAAATTATGGAGATCTGTAACAATCTAGCTATCTAACTAGCTGGATAAATTAATGCTAAATTATGGAGATACGTAACTATCCAGCTATCTAACTAGCTTGATAAATTAATCCTAAATTGTGGAGATACGTAACTATCCAGCTATCTAACTAGCTTGATAAATTAATGCTAAATTATGGAGATATGTAACAATCTAGCTATCTAACTAGTTTGTTAATTCATGCTGAATTATTAGCTACATAAGTAACTAGTTATCTCTAACTAGCTTGATAATTCAAGTTGAATCGTCTATCTAAGTAACTATCTAGATAATTCATACCAAATTATCTAGTTACCTAACTAGCTAGATAAATTCATGCCAAGTTATCTAGTTACCTAATTAGATAAATAAATCATACCAAATTATCTAACTACTAAACTAACGCTGAATTAAGCATGAGTTCTCTCACTACGTAACTATATATTTGCCTAACTAGCGAGATTCCTCATGGCGAATTATCTAGTTACCTAATTAAATAGATCATTCCAAATTATCTAGCTATGTAACTGGCTAGATAATTCATACCAAATTATTTAGTTACCTAACTAGCTAGATAAATTCATGCCAATTTATCTAATTACCTAATTAGATAAATAAATAATATCAAATTATCTAACTACTAAACTAGCATTGAATTAAGCATGAATTCTCTCGCTACGTAACTATATCTTTTCCTAACTAGTGAGATTATTTCATGCCGAATTAGCTAGTTACCTAATTAAATAGATTCATGCCAAATTACTTAGCTACATAACTAGCCAGATAATTCAAGATAAATTATCATGCTGAATTATCTATCTATATAATTAGCTAGATAATTCATACCAAATTATCTAGTTACCTAACTAGCTAGATAAAGTCTTGCCAAGTTATCTAATTACCTAATTAGATAAATAAATCATAGCAAATTATCTAGTTACCCGCCTAGCTAGATAAAGTCATGCCAAGTTATCTAATTACCTAATTAGATAAATAAATCATACCAATTATCTAACTACTAAACTAGCGCTCAATTAAGCATGAATTCTCTAGCTATGTAACTATATCTTTGCCTAACTAGCAAGATTATTCGTGCCAAATTATCTAGTTAGCTAATTAAATAGATTCATGCCAAATTATCTAGCTATGTAACTAGTCAGATAATTCAATTCTAATCTATTTAATTAGGTAACTAGATAATTCAGCATGAGTAATCTCGCTAGTTAGGCAAAGATATGGTTACGTAGCCAAATTATCTACTAATATCCCGCCTTCTCGTTACACAGAACCAAAAGCAATCCTTTTTTCTTTTTTCTTTTCTTTTTTTTTTTGCAGGGAAACTACTATTTTTGTGAATATTAGTGTTGGAAGGAAAATTCAAAAATAGTTGCATAGTGTTCAGAAAATGTGTTTATTGGGTCCTTGAACTCCTTATCCGTGTTTCAGGGGCTTTTCAAGCTTCCTAGATCACCTTCGCAATTTTTGGTCTGTGGCCCTCAAATGACAAATATTCTGTACAACTTCCAGCCATTGTTCATTGTTTTGGGGGGGATAGATTTTATCTTTTGGGAGTTATAGTTGTGGGATTTTTAGTTCACCTACAGTCAAAGAGCATCCTGAATGCCACCAACAATGGAATTGAACCAAACTAAACACACAGAACTCCCATGACCAACAGAAAATACTGGAAGGGTTTGGTGAGCATTGACCTTGAGTTTTGGAGTTATAGTTCACCTACATCTAAAGTGCACTGTGGACTCGAACAATGATGGAGCTGGACCAAACTTGGCACGAATATTCAGTATGCCCAAATGTGAACACTGGTAGAGTTTGAGGAAAACAATCATTGAAATTTGGGAGTTGTAGTTGCTGGAATTTATAATTCACCTACAGTCAAAGAGCATCCTGAATGCCACCAACAATGGAATTGAACCAAACTAAACACAGAGAACTCCCATGACCAATAGAAGATACTGGAAGGGTTTGGTGGGCATTGACCTTGAGTTTTGGAGTTGTAGTTCACCTACATCTAGAGAGCACTGTGGACTCGAACAATGTTGGATCTGGACCAAACTTGGCACGAATACGCAATATGCCCAAATCTGAACACTGGTGGAGTTTGGGGAAAACAGTCCTTGAAATTTGGGAGTTGTAGTTGCTGGGATTTATAGTTCACCTACAGTCAAAGAGCATTCTGAATGCCACCAACAATGGAATTGAACCAAACTAAACACACAGAACTCTCATGACCAACAGAAAATACTGGAAGGGTTTAGTGGGCATTGACCTTGAGTTTTGGAGTTGTAGTTCACCTACATCTAGAGACCACTGTGGACTCGAACAATGATGGATCTGGACCAAACTTGGCACGAATACTCAGTATGCCCAAATGTGAACACTGGTAGAGTTTGGGGATAACAGTCCTTGAAATTTGGGAGTTGTAGTTGCTGGGATTTATAGTTCACCTACAGTCAAAGAGCATTCTGAATGCCACCAACAATGGAATTGAACCAAACTAAACACACAGAACTCCCATGACCAACAGAAAACACAGGAAGGGTTTGGTGGGCATTGACCTTGAGTTTTGGAGTTGTAGTTCACCTACATCTAGAGAGTACTATGGACTCGAACAATGATGGATCTGGACCAAACTTGGCACGAATACTCAGTATGCCCAAATGTGAACACTGGTAGAGTTTGAGGGAAACAGTCCTTGAAATTTGGGAGTTCTGGTTGCTGGGATTTATAGTTCACCTACAATCAAGGAGTGTTCTGAACCCCACCAATGATAGAATTGGGCCAAGCTTCCCACACAGAACCTCCATGACCAACAGAAAATACTGTGTTTTCTGATGGTCTTTGGTGACCCCTCTGACACCCCCTCGTGACCCCTACCCAGGGTCCCAACCCCCAAGTTGAGAAACATTGATACAGATTGTTCCCAGCATGTATATACCTTTAAGCGTGAACACTGATGTACACAGATATAAAAATATAGTTTCTATGCTGAATTATCGATCAATACCTATTTCAGCAGAATCCAGTAATAATAATGATAATAATAATAATAATAATAATAATAATAGTGTCCTTGGGAATATTTTCAAGCCGTGATGGTTGAATCTGTTGGTGCCGAATGTTTGGATACAGAGGAAAGACTGTAGGATCTTTCAGAGGTTTCTCATTCAGTTGATGCCAACGTATTGCTAACTACAACAAGATCTAATTCTCATCAGTATCCATTTGAACACTGAGTAACAAAGATTTTCTTGCCGAAGATGTGTTTCAATGGGAAGATCTCTGCCCGCTGTTAACTCTATTTCATTCTTGCGTCTCCGTTCCTTCTCTGCTCTGCTTTAGTATTTCTCCTAAAGTTGTTCTGTTCAACTTAGATTGGAAGGAATTCAGGGCGAGAAACTTTCTCCCTCGCATACACAGACTCTGTGGGACATCACCGATGAAACAGTATAAATAATAAGGCCAGCACAATTGCCGGAGATTGGAATGTGAGTCGAAAAGGGCTTAGTACATTTCATTAATCATCGGTGAGCTTGAAAGTCTAGCCGGTTTGCCTTCTCACTGGATGGGAATACACACACACACCAAAGGGGCCAGAAGTCTGTTGTGGGGACTATTAGTGTTATCCTTAAGCACCAGAATCCTATATGACCTGTTACAGTATATAGTTTTACTAGCTGTCCCCTGCCCCGCGTTGCTGTGGCCCAGTCTGGTAGGCTTGGGCGGTTTCGTTCGTTAATTTCGTAATTCGTTATTAATTCGTATTCAAATTAGCTTACGATCCAATATTGAGCCATGCAGGAATAGTGTGAGGAGTAAATTGGGAAGTCTGACTTGGCCACGGTAGCCCACGCTCTGGTTACATCCCGTCTTGACTACTGCAACGCTCTCTATGTGGGGTTGCCTTTGAAGACGGCTCGGAAGCTCCAATTAGTCCAACGGGCGGCAGCCATGATACTAACCGGAGCGGGGTGCAGGGAGCATACAACTCCTCTGCTGTACCAGCTCCACTGGCTGCCGATTTGCTACCGGGCCCAATTCAAAGTGCTGGCGCTGGCCTTTAAAGCCCTAAACGGTTCTGGCCCAACTTATCTATCCGAACGTATCTCGGCCTATCAGCCCACCAGGACCCTAAGATCTTCTGGGGAGGCCCTGCTCTCTATCCCGCCTGCTTCACAGTTGCGGCTGGCGGGAACGAGAGACAGGGCCTTTTCTGTGGTGGCCCCTCGGCTTTGGAATGCCCTCCCCATAGAGGTGAGATCAGCCCCTTCGCTGATGGTATTTCGAAAAAGGTTGAAGACATGGATGTTTAAACAAGCATTCGATTAATCTGGTGCAACGAAACTGATGATCAAGGATTGGTTAATCACAGACAACGAAATTGGATTGCGACTACAATTAAGAGATGCATTGGATTATTATTGGTGGCCCAATAATATTGTGTATTGTGTATGTGTTTTTATGCTTTTTAATGGAATATTGCTGCTTGTCATTGTGTTGTAAACCGCGTTGAGTCGCCGATTTAGGCTGAGAAACGGCGGTATATAAGCACAGTAATAAATAAAATAAATAAATAAATAAATTAGATTCGAAACAATTTTTTCAATTTATTTCGTAATTATTTTGTAATTATTTCATAATTATTTTGTAATTATTTCGTAATTATTTTGTAATTATTTCGTAATTATTTCGTAATTATTTCGTAATTATTTCGTAATTATTTCCGCATGTCTGGTGCAAGTTTTATAGTTGTTGTTTGTTTTATCACACCGACAGTTTCTTCCTACGAACCCTCCAGGAAGTTAAGATCATCTGAGGAGGCCCTGCTCTCGATCCCATCTGCTTCGCAAGCACGCTTGGCGGGGACGAGAGACAGGGCCTTCTTTGTGGTGGCCCCTCGGCTGTGGAACTCCCTGCCTAGGGATATTAGATCAGCCCCCTCCCTCCTGACCTTTCGTAAGAGAGTGAAAACCTGGCTCTTCAAGCAGGCATTCGGAACCCCGGAATAGATAAGTCAAGCTTGAGATGGAGAATGACCCAGGAACGGCCAAGACGATGAAATGGACGAGGATTGGAATGAGAGGATATAGCTCTTTTTAAATTGTCATTGCACTGTCTTTTTTGTCTAAATGCACTTAATTGTTTTTGCTTTTGTATTGTATTGATGGCATCGAATTGTGCCGATATGTAGACTGCCCTGAGTCGCCTGCAGGCTGATATGGGCGGGATATAAGTGATGTAAATAAATACATAAATATTTATTTATTATTTATTTATTTATTATTACACTTGTATACCGCTAATATCTCAGCCTAAGTCGGCGACTCATTGCGGTTTACAACATCTAAAAACAACAATATTCAATTTAAAAGCATAAAAACACATATAAAATACAGAATTATTGGGCCACCAATAACAATCCAAGTGCATCTCGTAACTGGGATCACAATCCAAATTCGTCGTCCGTAATTACCAGTCCTTAATCGTCAAGGTTCGCTTCGTCGGATTATCCGAATGCTTGTTCAAACATCCATGTCTTAAGTTTTTTCCAAAACGCCATCAGCGAAGGGGCTGACCTTATCTCTATAGGGAGGGTGTTCCAAAGCCGGGGGGCCACCACAGAAAAGGCACTATCTCTCGTTCCCGCCAGCCGCACCTGTGAAGCCGGCGGGATAGAGAGCAGGGCCTCCCCAGAAGATCTTAGGGTCCTGGCGGGCTGATAGGCTGAGATACGTTCGGATAGATAAGTTGGGCCAGAACCGTTTAGGGCTTTAAATAGTCAACAACAGAGGGAGAGGGAAGCTTCAGAAGTTCCCCCTGTCCCATTTGGAGGTTTTTTTAGCATATTGCGCAATCGCGTCCGCCATTAACGAATCGATTCGTAACTATATGAAATTTCGTATATTTCAAAATTTCGGAATTATTAAAAAAAACGAAAAGCAAGGGCCCCCTAAAAATGAAACGAGTTTAGAACCAAACTTTTCCGTGGTTACCCAAGCCTACAGTCTGGTGATCTGGAAAATAAAGTATTGAGAAAGTGTTGGTTTCTAATATATGTAATTTCATTCTGCTTGTGGATAAACAGTATTTCTTGTTGTTTCTTTGTCAGTGTTGATGTGGAGAGTGTCTGGTTTACCCACCCTGGAACATGCAACATATCATTGTCCTTCTTTAAGGGTCCCTTTCAAATCTATGATACTATATCTCTGTCTGTGTGAATCATATCTATCTATCTATCTATCTATCTATCTATCTCTATGGCTGGATGGCTCTTTGTCAAGAGGGCTTTGATTACGTTTTCTTGCCCTGGTGAAGGGAGTTGGACTGGATGGCCTTAAGTATTTTCTGTTGGTCATGGGGGTTCTGTGTGGGAAGTTTGCCCCAATTCCATCGTTCGTGGGGTTCAGAATGCTCCTTGATTGTAGGTGAACTATAAACCCCAGTGACTACAACTCCCAAATGTCAAGGTCTATTTCCCCCAAACACCATCTGTGTTCATATTTGGGCATATTGAGTATTCGAGCCAAGTTTGGTCCAGATACATCATTGTTTGAATCTACAGTGCTCTCTGGATATAGGTGAACTACAACTCCCAAACTCAAGGTCAATGCCCCCCCCCCAAACCCTTTGAGTGTTTTATGTTGGTTGTGGGAGTCCTGTGTGTCACATTGGGTTCGATTCCATCGTTGATAGAGTTCAGAATGCTCTTTGATTGTACCCCCCCTGTTGCGTCAGCTCCACTGGCTGCCGATCCAATTCCGAGCACAATTCAAAGTGCTGGTTTTGACCTACAAAACCCTATACGGTTCCGGCCCAGTGTATTTGTCTGAACGGAGCTCCCTCTACATCCCATCTCGAAGTTTAAGATCTTCTGGGGAGGCCCTGCTCTCGACCCCCCCCCCCCCACTGTCACAAGTGAGGCTGGTGGGGACGAGGAGCAGGGCCTTCTCAGTGGTGGCCCCCTACCTGTGGAACTCACTTCCCAGGGAGATTAGATCGGCGACTTCCCTTCTGGCATTTAGGAAAAAACTGAAGACCTGGGTGTGGGACCAAGCCTTTGGTCATTCTGACAACTAACTTAAGGATCTAACGATAGACAAGGACAAATGGAATGGAATGGATATATGGACTCTGAACCCTGAGCATGAGATTGTTTTATTATTTTATTATGTATTATGTTTTAATTTAACTGTAGAATTGTTTTGTATTTTGTATTGCTTGTCAATTGATTTGGGCATCTAACTGTGCCTCCTCTGTAAGCCGCCCTGAGTCCCCCCCGGGGTGAGAAGGGCGGGGCATAAGTAAGTGAAATAAATAAATAAATAATAAAACTATAAATCCCAGCAACTACAACCCCCAAATGTCAAGATCTATTTTCCCCAAACTCCACCAGTTTTCACCTTTGGGCATATAGAGTATTCATGCCAAGTTTGGTCCAGATCCACCATTGCATGAGTCCACAGTGCTCTCTGGATGTAGGTGAACTACAACTCTCAAACTCAAGGTCAATGCCCACCAAACCCTTCCAGCATTTTCTGTTGGTTATGGGAGTTCTGTGTGCCAAGTTTGGTTCAATTCCATCATTGGTGGAGTTCAGAATGCTCTTTGATTATAGGTAAACTATAAATCCCAGCAACTACAACTCCCAAATGACAAAATCATAATTTTTTGAGTGATGGTCACTCCTTGTGTTGTGAGTGGTTTTGTTGCCAAATTTGGTGTGATTTCGTTCATTGGTTCTTTTGTTTTTAAGGTACTCATTATGCACAGAGCATTTTTATATATATAGATGTAGGTTTGTCTATGGAGCATCCCTCTACTCACGGCATTAGGAAGGTTCTCAACCTTCCTAATGCTGTGACCCCTTAATACAGTCCCTCGTGTTGTGGTGACCCCCAACCATAATATTGTTTTCGTTGCTACTTCATAACAGTCATTTTACTACTGTTATAAATCATAATGTAAATATCTGATATGCAGGATGTATTTTCATTCACTGGGCCAAACTGGGCACAAATACCCAATACACCCAAATGTGAATGCTAGTGGGGTTGGGGGAGGATTGATTTTGTAATTTGGGAAGTTGTAGTTGCTGGGATTTATAGTTCACTTCTAATCAAAGAGCATTCTGAACTCCACCAGCGATGGATTTGAACCAGTCTTGGCTCCCATGACCAATGGAAAACACTGGAAGGGTTTGATGGGCATTGACCTTGAGTTTGGGAGTTGTAGTTCAGCTATATCCAGAGAGCACTGTGGACTCATGCAATGGTGGATCTGGACCAAACTTGGCACGAATACTCAATATGCCCAAATGTGAACACTGGTGGAGTCTGGGGGAAATAGATCTTGACATTCGGGAGTTGTAGTTGCTGTGATTTATAGTTCATTACAATCAAAGAACATTCTGAACTCCACAAACAATATAATTGGCTCAAATTTCCCCACATGGAATCCCCATGACTATCAGAAAATACTGTGTTTTCTTATGGTCTTTGGCGACCCCTCTGACACCCCCTCATGATCCCCTCAGGGGTCCCAACCCCCAGGTTGAGAAACACTGCTCTACTTTTCTTTTTCAGAGACGACTTGAGAAATTGCAAGTTGCTTCTGGTGTGAGAGAATTGGCTGTCTGCAAGGATGTTGCCCAGGGGATGCTCGGGTGTTCATAGAATCATAGAATCAAAGAGTTGGAAGAGACCTCATGGGCCATCCAGTCCAACCCCATTCTGCCAAGAAGCAGGAATATTGCATTCAAATCACCCCTGACAGATGGCCATCCAGCCTCTGCCTAAAAGCTTCCAAAGAAGGTGCCTCCACCACACTCTGGGGCAGAGAGCTCCACTGCTGAACGGCTCTCACAGTCAGGAAGTTTTTCCTCATGTTCAGATGGAATCTCCTTCCTTGTAGTTTGAAGCCATTGTTCCATTGTGTCCTAGTCTCCAGGGAAGCAGAAAACAAGCTTGCTCCCTCCTCCCTGTGGCTTCCTCTCACATATTTATACATGGCTATCATATCCCCTCTCAGCCTTCTCTTCTTCAGGCTAAACATGCCCAGCTCCTTAAGCCGTTCCTCATAGGGCTTGTTCTCCAGACCCTTGATCAAGGGGGTGGGGAGGAAAATCACTCCTGATCCCCCTTTCTCCTAGCATGTCATTTCTACCCACCAGGAGAGCTCCGACAGCATGGTAATGGTGGCCAGGTAAGTTATTTTCTTTTTTAAAGCTTTTCTGGAAGGGAATAGAGGGGTGTCTTTTGTGCCCAGGTGCCCTGCCGGCAAGTCCACACAGCCTGAGCCCTGTGAGGTTTCTGGGGCATGTGCAGAATCCAATACGATCCCAATCGGGTTTTTTTTTTAACTCGATAGCCCTTGCGTTAAAGTCCTGTCTGGAACCGCCCTAAGTTTGTGAATCATCTAAAAGCAAAGGTGGCTCTATATATAAACCCCTTTTCCTAGTTCCAACAGACCTCACTACCTCTGAGGATGCTTGCCATAGATGCAGGCGAAACGTCAGGAGAGAATGCCTCTAGAACATGGCCACATAGCCCAAAGAAACCTACAACAACCCAGTGATTCCGGCTATGAAGGCCTTCGACAATACATTGGTCCTAAAGTACTTACAAAACTAGAGGGCGCTGATACTTTGCTTCTAAAGTGTTGCTAAAGTTGATGCTTTGCTTCTAAAGTGTTGCTAAAGTTTTGGTGGTGAAAATTTCAGAACGCTAACAAAACTTTCAAATTTTCATTCTTATTTCATTATTGGCAATTTTTATGACAGGACCAATTAGGAACTGCCATTTATAACGAAATTTTGAAAGTTTTGTTAGAGTTCTGAAATTTTCACCACCCAAACTTTAGCAAGCCTTTAGAAGCAAAGCACTAGCGCCCCCTAGTTTTGTAAGTACCATTTAGAACCATGGATTGTCCATGCCTAATAAATATTAGCTGTACCCGCCACACGTTGCGGTGGCCAACCTTTCCTCCCTCTTTCTCTCCTTTCTTTCTCTCCTTCCTTCCCTCCCTCCCTCCCACTTTCCTTCCCTCTTTTCTTTCATTCTCTCCCTTCCTTCTCTTCCTCTTCCCTTCCTTCCCCCCCTTTTTTCCCATCCTCTTTCTCCCCTTTCTTTCTTCTCTACCTATTCTTGGAACGCAACTTCCAGCAGTCCTCCTGATCTACCTACCTACCTATATAACTGTAATCTATCTATCTTATCTATCTGGAGGATTGCTGGGAGTTGCAGTCCAGGAATAGGAAAGTGGAAATATGCGAGGATTGGGATGCTCTCAAAGAAATCCAAGGAGAAGAAATCTTGCACCCTGGAAGCAGTGCATTTGGATCACGCTCCTCTCCTAAAAGGCCTGGTCTAGGGGATGCTGGGAGCTGTGGTCCGGAAGAGAGTGTGAGTATGCCACTGTGTTTTTTGTTTGCCAGGGGGAGTTGTTTTTGCGTATGCGCTGTAGCATCTCTTTGCTTTTTTTGCTTTTTGCATCCCTTCTGCTGTTTTTCGGTGTTTTTATGAGTGATAGTCATTAATTGGCCTCTAGAACATGGCCATATAGCCTGAAAAACCTACAACAACCCAGTGATTCCGACCATGAAAGCCTTCGACAATACAAAGGTGGCTCTACCCCAGCCACTTATGGGGACAATTTTGAAGCATTTTGGATTTGGATAATGAATGGTGCCATAAAGAGATGAAGGCTTCACGAAAGCAGTGCTGCCCCAAAAGGGCTGTCTAGAGGAAATCGAACTAAAAGGAGGCCGTGTGTCTCACCCTCCCTGGCAATTTGAGTCTCATTTTGACCAGACCAAAGGGGCGTTGTTCTTCATTGACTCCATCCTCGCTCCAAAACACTGACCGTAGCGAATGCATTGGTGTTAAGGCAGCTGCGATAAATACGTCTTTCTGTTGGAACAGGAACATTGTCATCCCGGCCGCCTGTAACAAAGTGTTACTGTGTTCGGCCTTGATGGATGCTGCTGGCTGGGGAGAGATGCTTCCCAGAGACGACTGTTTCCAGACGTTGTCTTCCAACGACGGGAAATTGCCCAGAAGCTTTTGGTGGAGAAAAAGAAAGAAAGAGGAGGAGAGGGGAAAGAAAAGAACATCCCTGGTGCATGCTGGGGTCAGCGCTGCTTTGCAAAGAGATTGATGGGATGCCTTGGTTCCTTTCAGTTAAGTATTCGTGACCAATGGATTCCTGAAGACTTGAACTTGGGAGGAGTGTGTCACTGGCATTGCGGATGGGATGCCCACTCGGGATCCAGTGCCCAGTTCCAGTTCAAAATCAAAGGGCTGCTCCAAAAAATATAAGCATTTGTCATTATACAGAGCAGTGTTTCTCAACCTTCCTAATGCTGTGATCCTGTAATACAGTCCCTCGTGTTGTGGTAACCCACAACCATAACATTGTTTTCATTGCTACTTCATAACTCTAATTTTGCTATTGTTATGAATGTTATTGTTATTGCCATGGGCTAAGGTGCCCATTTGGTGCCTTTTGGAAGTTGTTCAGGCCCTCTTTAGTGTGTGCCAGGAGCTAAGGTGCCCATTTGGTGCCTTTTTGACATTGTTCAGGCCCTCTTTAGTGTGTGCCAGTGGTCACTTTGCCCATTTGGTGCCTTTTAGAAGTTGTTTAAGGTCTCCTTAGTGTGTGCCAGGGGCTAAGGTGCCCATGTGGTGCCTTTTTGACATTGTTCAGGCCCTCTTTAGTGTGTGCCAGTGGTCACTTTGCCCATTTGGTGCCTTTGGAAGTTGTTTAAGGTTGCCTTAGTGTGTGCCACAGGCTAAGGTGCCCATTTGGTGCCTTTCGGAAGTTGTTTAAGGTCTCCTTAGTGTGTGCCAGTGGTCGCTTTGCCCATTTGGTGCCTTTTAGAAGTTCTTTAAGGTCTCCTTAGTGTGTGCCAGGGGCTAAGGTGCCCATTTGGTGCCTTTTGGAAGTTGTCTAAGGTCTCCTTAGTGTGTGCCAGGGGCTAAGGTGCCCATTTGGTGCCTTTTGGAAGTTGTTCAGGACCTCTTTAGTGTGTGCCAGTGGTCACTTTGCCCATTTTGTGCCTTCTAGAAGTTGTTTAAGGTCTCCTTAGTGTGTGCCAGGGACTAAGGTGCCCATTTGGTGCCTCTTTGATGTTGTTCAGGCCCTCTTTAGTGTGTGCCAGTGGTCACTTTGCCCATTTGATGCCTTTTAGAAGTTGTTCAGGCCCTCTTTGGTGTGTTCCAGGGTCCACTCTGCCCATTTGGTGCCTTTTAGAAGTTGTTTAGGGTCTCCTTAGTATGTAAATATCTGATATGCAGGATGACTGTGAGAGCCGTTCAGCAGTGGAACTCTCTGCCCTGGAGTGCGGTGGAGGTTCCCTCTTTGGAAGCTTTTAAACAGAAGCTGGATGGTCATCTGTCAGGGTGATTTGAATGCAATATTCCTGCTTCTTGGCAGGGGGTTGGACTGGATGGCCCATGAGGTCTCTTCCAACTCTATGATTCTATGATTCTATGATTTTCATTCACTGGACCAAATTTGGCACAAATACCCGACATGCCCAAATTTGAATACTGGTGGAGTTGGGGGGGGGGGGGGTGATTTTATCATTTGGGAGTTGTACTTGCTGGGATTTATAGTTCACCTACAATCAAGGAGCGTTCTGAACCCCAACAATGATAGAATTGGGCCAAACCTCCCACACAGAGACCCCCATGACCAACAGAAAATACTGTGTTTTCTGATGGTCTTTGGCGACCCCTCTGATGCCCCTTCGCGACCCCTCCGGGTCCTGACCCCCAGGTTGAGAAACACTGTTCTAGAGGCATTCTCTCCTGACGTTTCATCTGCATCTGTGGCAAGCATCCTGAGAGGTAGTGAGAGTAGTAATTGCTATATTTATGAATTTAGCAACAAAACATCACAATGTATTGAAACAGCCGTGGATCTGGGTGGGAGGCAGTCTACATTGGATAATACAGACCACTGGATGAGCGAAGGTTGGATAAGTGAGACTGTACTGTAATTGTACATCTGAGGCAAGGATTAGGCTGTCAGACAGTCCTTGGTATGTCAAAGTGTAGCAAATTATACCAGATGACAAGGAGCTGAGCAGGTGACTGGCGGAAGTGACCCCTTTTACGACTTGGCAAGCGTTTCAAGGCTCTCAGACTCCGGTGGTTTCGGAAGACGCTTTGGTGGGAACAGGATCTTCCCAGCTTCCTGCTCTGATCCCTCCTGACATTGCAAAGGAGCAAAGGCCAGGCAGCCCACCATCCATCTTGACGATTTCTTCAGCTGACAGGGACCCTATACTGGTTGGGAAATCATTTGTTCTGCTCTCTGCAATGTGCTTTGCAAGGGTTACTTATACCCAGTCCGGAACACATAACACAAGCCTAAGGTTCGGAGCCTGGAAAAGTTGTCGTTGTTCCCATGGATATTGTTGTCATTGTTGCTACTAGTAATGAATAGTACATTTTAGTGAGTATTTATTTATTTCTATTTACTTATTTCATGCACTTTTACCCCGCCGTTCTCCCCCCAAAGGGGGACTCAGGGCAGCCTCACACAAGCATCAATTCAAAATAGAATTAAACCATTGAAAACCATTAAAACATTAAAAAAATATTAAAGCACATTATGCAATTCATTAGACAGTAGATTGTACATGCCAGCAAAATCAAATCCAAGTCTAGGCAGATTCAATGTTGCAAATATCCAAAGTCTTTTTTCCAATTGCCGCTATCCGATTAATCAAACACCTGGTCCCAGAGCCAAGTCTTCACTTGTCTTCTAAAGGACAGGAGGGAGGTGGCCAGCCTGATGTCCCTGGGGAGAGAGTTCCACAGATGGGGGGTCACTGCCGAGAAGGCCCTGTCTTTCATCCCCACCAACCGTGTTTGCGATAATGGTGGGATTGAGAGTAGGAACTCTCTTGAAGATCTTAAACTTCATGATGATACGTTGGGACAGGCAGTCTGGGCCAGAACCGTTTAGAGCTTTAAAGGTTAAAACCAGCACTTTGAATTGTGGCCAACCTGATGTCCCTGGGGAAGAGAGTTCCACAGACGGGAGGCAACTGCCGAGAAGGCCCTGTCTTTCGTCCCCACCAACCACATTTGCGATAATGGTGGGATCGAGAGCAGGGTCTCTCTTGTAGATCGTGATGGTTCATGGGATTAGATACGTTGGGACTGGCAGTCTGGGCCAGAAGCAGTTCGAGCTTTAAAGGTTAAAACCAGCACTTTGAATTGTGCTTGGAAGCTGATTGGCAGCCAGTGGAGTTGGCGTAACAAAGGAGTTGTATGGTCCCTGTACGTCACTCCAGTAAGCAACCTGGCTGCTGATCGTTGGACTAGTTGAAGCTTCCAGGTAGTCTTCAAAGGCAGCCCTAAGTAGAGTGTGTTGCAGTAGTCTATATGGGATTAGCCCATTGGCTGTATCAAAAACACATATACATACAGTACACATTGTTGTTACTGGTTTCATAGCCCACTTTGGAAAATCATCCATGATTTAGATTCTATCTGGGAATCTCGAGGTGCAACAAATACATTGGGGCATGGCACCTAAGGTGCATCTACACCAGGCATGGGCAAACTTTGGCCCTCCCGATTTTTTGGACTACAACTCCCACAATTCCTAACAGCCTCAGGCCCTTTTCTTTCCCCCCTCAGCCACTTAATTAGCTGACGGTGAAAAGGAAGGTCCCTGAAGCTGTTAGGAATTGTGGGAGTTGAAGTCCAGAATACCTGAAGGGCTGAAGTTTGCCCATGTCCGAACTATACAATAGAATTAACATAATTTGATATCACTTTTAAGTATCATGACTGAGTACTGGAGTTTTCAAAGACCATTCAACTTCTTTGCTGAAGAGTTCTGATGCCAAACTCCCAGGATTCTAAAGCACTGACGATAACTCCCATGATGCCAAACTGCATCCAGAGTGCAGAGTGCAGTTCCAGCCAGATACAGTCAAGTCTTTCTACTTGATTTTTACTCACCAATTAAAAAAAACAACAACGTATTTTGTGACAAAGCAATCTGAACCCTCATCCAGACTGCCATATAATCCAGTTTCTGAATCTGGATTATATGGCAGTGTAGACTCATATACAGTGAGAGAAAAGCAGTTAGGAAAATGGAGCTTAAGTTTTAAGGAAAATAAAGAAGTGCCAGTGTGGTTTAAGGCTGAATATAGTTCTGTCAAGAATGTATGAAAAAGTAACATATTTGTTGATATGAAACAGTTGAAGTTTGATAGGAAAAGTTAACTAAGTGAATGATATTGCATGTAAGATTCAAGACTGTAACAGAACATACAAATTTAACCATAAGCGTTGGAGCCAGAAGCTATAAATAAACTTTGTTACTTTATTTACTACAAGAGTGTCTCAAGCCTGTAATATAAAAGCCTCAAGGAAAAAGCTTACAAGAAAGCCCCAGCCGATTTAAAAAGGGGAAAATACATCTGTAGAAGGCAGTAAAAAGATTTAAAAGAAAATATTTTTCCTCCCACATCATCACACATAAAAAGATACCTGTAAAAGGACAGAAGTAGTGAAATGTCGTCCCACCAACTTTCAAAAAACTCTAGGAATTTCCTTGCTAGGATTTTGGCTACCACCTGCTTGTAGTTTACCATTTTAAGATACAGATTGTGGTTGGCGGAATATAATTCGCTCCCAAACAGGAGAACATAATTCAACTCAATTGCCAACCAACTCCATTTGAAATGGCAATGTGGGCTTGCGCACATCAAAACCTCAATGCGTCCTGGCATTTCCTTCATTAAAATGTTTTTAATCAAACGACAAAATGTCAACAAGGGTCAAGCAATTTGGATGGCAGACGCGCCAACTTCGGAGGCCGCTTTTGATCTGAAGTTCGAAAAACCCATTATTTTCTCCACAAATGGAAAGAAAGGCAAAATATTGACACATTTCGATGACTTCTTTTTTAAAAATCTGGCCCCCAAAACTATAAGAAAGGAAACTTTTCCTTCAAGGAAAGCAATACAGTCAAAGAGGAAATTCTGCTGCATATTCATAGAGTACTCCTTATCTTGGTGTGTGGCCTTGGCCGACTTCGACAATTCCCCTCTTTGGTGGCATGCCGAGTTTTGTCCCAAACGTTAAATAAGTTACTATTTGTTTCTTAACAATCTGTCGAAAGGTTGACATGCCAAACACACTGAGTCTTTGCAAATTGAGCTTAAAGGACAAATCAACACAATGCATATATCTATATATATAAAGTGCTCTGTGCATAATGAGTACCTTAAAAACAAAAGAACCAATGAACGAAATCACACCAAATTTGGCAACAAAGCGTCTCACCACACAAGGAGTGACCATCACTCAAAAACTTATGATTTTGTCATTTGGGAGTTGTAGTTGCTGGGATTTATAGTTCACCTACAATCAAAAAGCACTCTGAACTCCACCAACAATGGAATTGAACCAAACATGGCACACAGGACTCCCATGACAAACAGAAAACACTAGAAGGGTTTGGTGGGCGTTGACCTTGAGTTTTGGAGTTGTAGTTCACCTACATCTAGAGAGCACTGTGGACTCAAATAATGATGGATCAGGACCAAACTTGGCACAAATACTCCATATGCCCAAATACAAACACAGATGAAGTTTGGGAGAAATAGACCTTGACATTTAGGATTAGGAGTTGCTGGGATTTATAGTTCACCTACAATCAAAGAGCATTCTGAACTCCATCAATGATGGAATTGAACCAAACTTGGCAAACAGAACTCTCATGAACAGAACACATTAGAAGGGTTTGGTGGGCATTGACCTTGAGTTTTGGAGTTGTAGTTCACCTACATCCAGAGAGCACTGTGGACTCAAATAATGATGGATCTGGACCAAACTTGGCACGAATACTCCACATGCCCAAATATAAACACAGATGACGTTTGGGGGGAAATAGACCTTGACAATTGGGATTAGTAGTTGCTGGGATTTATAGTTCACCTACAATCAAAGAGCACTCTGAACTCCACCAACGATGGAATTGAACCAAACATGGCACACAGGACTCCCATGACAAACAGAAAACACTAGAAGGGTTTGGTGGGCAAACTTGGCAAACAGAACTCTCATGGCCAACAGAAAACATTAGAAGGGTTTGGTGGGCATTGGCCTTGAGTTTTGGAGTTGTAGTTCACCTACATCTAGAGAGCACTGTGGACTCAAATAATGATGGATCTGGACCAAACTTGGCACAAATACTCCATATGCCCAAATATAAACACAGATGAAGTTTGGGAGAAATAGACCTTGACATTTGGGATTAGTAGTTGCTGGGATTTATAGTTCACCTACAATCAAAGAGCATTCTGAACTCCACCAACTACCGCATTGGGGCAAACTTCCCACAGAGAACTCCCAAGACCAACAGAAAATACTTAAGGCCATCCAGTCCAACTCCCTTCATCAGGGTAAGAAAACGTAATCAAATACTGTTTACCTACAAGCAGAAAGAAATTACATATATTTGAAACCAATACTTTCTCATTACTTTATTTTTGAGATCACAAGACTGGGCCACAGCAACGCGTATACATATATAAATACTAGACATGGGCAATCCATGGTTCTAAATTGTTCTAAAGTTGGGTTGTTGTAGGTTTTTTCGGGTTATATGGCCATGTTCTAGAGGCATTCTCTCCTGACGTTTCGCCTGCATCTATGGCAAGCATCCTCAGAGGTAGTGAGGTCTGTTGGAACTAGGAAAATGGGTTTATATATCTGTGGAATGACCAGGGTGGGACAAAGGACTCTTGTCTGCTAGAGCTAGGTGTGAATGTTTCAACTGAACACCTTGATTAGCATATAATGGCCTCACAACCACCATGTCAGACTACACAGAGAAGCCATTGAAATATATATGCATGTGGAGAATTTCAACAGAAAGGAGGAAACCATGAAAATGAACAAAATCTGGCTACCAATATTAAAAACTCTAAAATTACAACAGCACAACAACAGAGAGGAAACAAACAAGGACATCTAATCACCTCTTAACAAAAGTTTGCTCCAGGCACTGTCAGGCCATTATATGCTAATCAAGGTGATCAGTTGAAACATTCACACCTAGCTCTAGCAGACAAGAGTCCTTTGTCCCACCCTGGTCATTCCACAGATATATAAACCCTTTTTCTTAGTTCCAACAGAACTCACTACCTTTGAGGATGCTTGCCATAGATGCAGGCAAAACGTCAGGAGAGAATGCCTCTAGACCATGGCCATATAGCCCGAAAAAACCTACAACAACCCAGTAATTCCGGCCATGAAGGCCTTCCAAATTTGGTTCTAAAGTATTTACAAAACTAGAGGGCGCTGGTACTTTGCTTCTAAAGTGTTGCTAAAGTTGATGCTTTGCTTCTAAAGTGTTGCTAAAGTTTTGGTGGTGAAATTTTCAGAACACTAACAAAACTTTCAAAAAAAATCATTATTATTTAATTATTGGCAATTTTTATGATAGGACCAATTAGGAACTGCCATTTATAATGAAATTTTGAAAGTTTTGTTAGAGTTCTGAAATTTTCACCACCCAAACTTTAGCAAGCCTTTAGAAGCAAAGCACTAGCGCCCCCTAGTTTTGTAAGTACCATTTAGAACCATGGATTGTCCATGCCTAATAAATATTAGCTGTACCCGACACACCTTGCGGTGGCCAACCTTTCCTCCCTCTTTCTCTCCTTTCTTTCTCTCCTTCCTTCCCTCCCTCCCACTTTCCTTCCCTTTTTTCTTTCATTCTCTCCCTTCCTTCTCTTCCTCTTCCCTTCCTCCCCCCCCCCCTTTTTCCCCATCCTCTTTCTCCCCTTTCTTTCTTCTCTACCTATTCTTGGAACGCAACTTCCAGCAGTCCTCCTGATCTACCTACCTACCTATATAACTCTAATCGATCTATCTTATCTATCTGGAGGATTGCTGGGAGTTGCAGTCCAGGAATAGGAAAGTGGAAATATGCGAGGATTGGGATGCTCTCAAAGAAATCCAAGGAGAAAAAATCTTGCACCCTGGAAGCAGTGCATTTGGATCACGCTCCTCTCCTAAAGGGCCTGGTCTAGGGGATGCTGGGAGCTGTGGTCCGGAAGAGAGTGTATGCTACTGTGTTTTTTGTTTGCCAGGGGGAGTTGTTTTTGCGTATGCGCTGTAGCATCTCTTTGCTTTTTTTGCTTTTTGCATCCCTTCTGCTGTTTTTCGGTGTTTTTATGAGTGATAGTCATTAATTGGTCTTATAGGTGTATTGTGTCCAAATTTGGTGTCAATTCGTCCAGTGAGTTATGTTAATCCCACAAATGAGCATATGTATATATATATATATACACACACACACACACACACACACACACACACACATACTAGCCGTCCCCTGCCACGAGTTGCTGTGGCCCACATGGGGATTCTATATGGGAGGTTCGGCCCAATTCTATCGTTGGTGGGGTTCAGAATTTTCTGTGATTGCAGATGAACTTTAAATCCCAGCAACTACAACTCCCAAATGTCAAGATTCTATTTTCCCCAAACTCCACCAGTGCTCACATTTGGGCATATTGAGTATTCGTGTAGAGTTTGGTCCATATCCACCATTGTTTGAGTCCACAGTGATCTCTAGATGTAGGTGAACTACAGCTCCAAAAGCAAAGGACACTGCCCACCAAACCCTTCCAGTATTTCTTGTTGGTCGTGGGAGAACTGTGTGCCAAGTTTGGTTCAGTTCCGTTGGTGGGGTTCAGAGTGCTCTTTGATTGTAGGTGAACTATAAATCCCAGAAACTATAACTTCCAAATGACAAAATCAATTTTTTTGAGTGAAGGACATACATTGGGTTGTTAAGTGTCTTGTGTCCAAATTTGGTGTCAATTCATCCAGTGGTTTTTGAGTTCTGTTAATCCCACAAACAGACATTACATATTTATTTATATAGATATATATACACTAAGGAGATAAAACCAAAGTTGTGGAGGGAGATTACACAATTTATCTTGTACAAGCACCGACTTTGTGTCGTGCGATTTGAGATCATTAAATAAACAGGAGAATATATTGAAGGGGAGCAGTATATAATGAGGCTCGGGATGTTAACAAGAGAATCTTCGCTGAAGATTACCGAAGTACTTTGGAAATGTTACATTCCGGGATCAGTACGGCAAAGAGAGCTAGAAATATAATGCCGAATGGAGAGATAAAATGCCTATTCTGCCCTGAAGTTGGGGGATAATCTTATCACTGAATTAATGCCGCCAAATGCCGGGAACGAAGGAGAGGTCCTCCCCGTTCTTTGAATCAAAAGCCGCTGTCTGGTAATACCTTTGTTAGGAACAATAGAAATGAGGAATGGGAAGCTAGCTTTCGGAGGACTCCAGACCTCTTCTTTAAGAGGAAGATTAAGCCGAGCCAACATGAGCCAACAATGTGATGTGGCAGCAAAAAAACCCACTTGGGATTTTGGCCTGCATCAATAGGAGCATAGTGTCTAGATCTAGGGAAGTCATGCTCCCCATGCTCTATTCCATTTTGGTTAGACCACACCTGGAATATTGTGTCCAATTTTGGGCACCACAATTCAAGAGAGATATTGACAAGCTGGAAAGTGTCCAGAGGAGGGCGACTAAAATGATCAAGGGTCTGGCGAACAAGCCCTATGAGGAGCGGCTTAAGGAGTTGGGCATGTTTAGTCTGAAGAAGACTAGGCTGAGAGGAGACATGATAGCCATGTATAAATATGTGAGAGGAAGCCACAGGGAGGAGGGAGCAAGCTTGTTTTCTGCTTCCTTGGAGACTAGGACGCGGAACAATGGCTTCAAACTACAAGAGAGGAAATTCCATCTGAACATGAGGAAAAAACTTCCTGACTGTGAGAGCCGTTCAGCAGAGGAACTCTCTGCCCCAGAGTGTGGTGGAGGCTCCTTCTTTGGAAGCTTTTAAACAGAGGCTGGATGGCCATCTGTCAGGGGTGATTTGAATGCAATATTCCTGCTTCTTGGCAGGGGGTTGGACTGGATGGCCCATGAGGTCTCTTCCAAATCTTTGATTCTATGATGCTATGATTCTGTGAGTGACGTGGCTGAAGGGAGAGAAAAGGCCTAAAGATGGAGGTTATAACTCTATCCCCAAAATGGGAAACTAAAGATAGCAGCAACCTACCGCTTCCATGTTAGTGGGCAGAAAGTCCATCCCTAGTTTGAGTCGGAACTCACCCAAAATAGGTGAATCCCCAAAATGGGTTCAATGCTTTGGGTATCTCAAAAGCATACATTGGAAGCCCCCGGTGGTGCAGTGGGTTAAACCTCTGTGCCGGCAGGACTGAAGACCGACAGGTCACAGGTTCAAATCAGGGGAGAGCATGGATGAGCTCCCTCTTTCAGCTTCAGCTCCTCATGTGGGAACATGAGAGAAGCCTCCCACAAGGATGATAAAACATCAAAACATCTGGGCGTCTCCTTGTTATAGAGCTGGAATTTAGGGATCTTTGCCAGTAGGCAGAGACCAGTCAGACTCCTTAATGAATTTGTTACCCTGGCGAGACAGAGAGAAGCACCCAATCCCTGATTTTTCCCGATAAAAGGTCTCACCAAGTGGAAGGAAGTGCCACCGAGATGTTTTATTTGCGATTCAGCTGAAAAGGATGCAGAGCGGCAATCATTCGCCAAGCAGAGCATGTGTTTACAGAAGTAAAGGCCATTTTTATAGAAAATACAAAGATGTGAGTTTCAAAATTCCTGCTCCCCCCTCCCGCCCAGCTCGAAGGGGATTGGCTGACGCGCAAACAGCTGGGAGGCGGCTTGGCTGTTCCCCATGCATCAGGACCAATCACAGAGCCTATCAGGAGGCTCCTACTGCCTCGATGCTCCAGCGAATCAGAAAGGAGGGAGGCGGGATGAAGGGAGACAATGCATTCTGGAGTGGATTATGAAGTTTTAATGTCCTTAGGCTTATCGAGTCCAGGGATCAGCCTTCCAGAGAAGCCACTTTATTGTCCTGAGATGGGTCTGGGATAAGCATTAATGGCTTAATCCGGGTTTTCCTCTTACAATCAGATAGGGCACAAAGGGGAAACTTTTGTGAATGTCCTTAGTGGAAAGATTTGAAAGAAAAACGGCTTGGAGGAAAACAGGACTTTCCTAAGGTCATATTCCCCCCATTGTTATATGATTAAAATGTCTGCCAAACGGAAATCCTAATGGTGGCCCAGCTCCGAAGTCAAAAGGATTTCCTTTACTATTGTCCATGCAAAGAATGTCCAAAGATAAGGGTCTTTTCATGATCGCTGATTGCTTTTCCAGAGGCAGGGCAGCTTCCTTGTAGATTTCCCCCAAGGAGGGGGGAAGGGGGCAAAAGGGTCAGGACAAGGTCAAGTGCATGAAGGGAAATATGGAAATACAGGAGAAAATATGAAAATATAGAAATCATAACACAGAGAGTAAACCCAACTACCTTCCCCCATTGTCCATAGTTCATATTATTCATAGGAAGGTACATAAATATATCTGAAACTTGATGGGCTCACAGTGGTAAATGTGTTCTTTTATAGTAACAAATTTCATGCCAATAGCTCAAGCAATGAGAAAAAATGATGCCCCTGAAGTTTCCCCATTGTCACAATTAATTACTTAATGAAAAGGTTTTTTAAGTACTTAACTTGCTATAGTTATGTTGAGATTAATTTCAACATTCATCAGCAGATCAGTTGAACAACTTCAGCGCTTTCCAGTAGCTTCTTCCTGCACAGTATTTTCAGTCAACTGCTCCCACAAACTGCAGTCACTCTGGAACTCTTTTACAGACACTTGAGCACATGCCCGACCATTGTCAGTTTTACTATTGTTTTCCCCTCTAATCTAGATGACATTACAAACTTACAAACTTACCACAGCATACAGTTATATCTTGTCTTAGCAGACAGGTTCCTTTAATCAATTACATATAGCCTTCGACGAACAGCATCACAGCACAAGGAGAGAAACATACACTGTACATGACTTCCTTATATACAATTCTATACAATTACACATAGCAATCTCTGATTGGTTCCCAACTCATTAACTTAACTCAGACCCAGGATTACATCATTCACAATCACCTGGACTAGGCCAGAACACATTCCCCAAAAGAAGTTCTATATACAGTTAATGCATGACTTAGCATTTCCAATAGAAGCCTATTAGCAGTGCATGACTCAGCTATATTACATTACAATACATTGTAAAACCTGACAAGTTACAATACAGATCCTGTCCAATTTCAGAAACAAGGCAGCAATTAATTTTGTAATGATAGTGTGAAACTGTTGTGGTTTTTGAAGAATCTGATGCTTCAGAGGATGAGGAAGGAGGTTTTGTGGGGTCTCAGGAGGGGGTTTTGGGGGATGGAAGTGGCATGGAGAGATGTGTTAGTGAATCTCCTAGTAATTCTCAGGATGTTAGAGAAAGCGAAATCTGTTCTCATGAGAATCTGCCAGAGTTTGCTCCTGAGAGGAATGTGAGGGAGTGTTTCTCTAGGCCGAGAGAGTGTGAAAGAGATACAGAGTTGCTTTTCCCAGTGGCTTCAAGATAAGCACCAAAAAATCAGGTGTACAAGGAATGATGTCATGAGAGGGAAATGAGGCGTTTAGATTACTGCAACGCTCTCTATGTGGGGTTGCCTCTGAAGACTGCCCGGAAGCTTCAATTAGTCCAACGTGCAGCAGCCAGACTATTAACGGGAGCGAGGTACAGGGAGCATACTACTCCTCTGTTGCGCCAGCTCCACTGGCTGCCAGTCAGCTTCCGAGAACAATTCAAATTGCTGGTGTTAACCCATAAAGCCCTAAACGACTCCAGCCCAATTTACCTGTCCGAACGTATCCTCCCCTATGAACCATCAAGACTGCTAAGATCGTCTGGAGGGGCCCTGCTCTCGATCCCACCGACCTCACAGGTGTGGCTGGTGGGGACGAGAGACAGGGCCTTCTTGGTGGTGGCCCCTCGACTCTGGAACTCCCTTCCACTGGAGATCAGAACTGCCCCTTCTATCTTAACGTTCAGGAAACAGGTGAAAACTTGGCTTTGGGGATTGGCATTCGACGAACGAGCCATGATCCTGTGATATGGATGGATGACGACGAATAATGACTTTTGATGACGACTGACCACTGTAATTATAGGGTTGTATTTTGCTATTTTAATGATTTAGTGTGATTTAGTGTGATTTAGAATACGATGTTTTAATGACTGTCTGTAATATTGATGCCTGAGTCCCTCGAACGGAGGTGAGAAGACCAGTATACAAAACTGCTAAATAAATAAATAAATAAATAAATTTTAAGTGGGCTCCAAGCAGACGGATTTTTGTGAGAACAACATTGCATTTCAAGTAGGAACAATTCTTAATTTCTATGGCGGGGGTCCTCAAACTAAGGCCCACGGGCTGGATACGGCCCTCCAAGGTCATTTACCCGGCCCTCGCTCAGGGTCAACCTAAATCTGAAATGACTTGAAAGCACACAACAACAACGGCAACAATCCCATTCCATGAGCCAAAAACAGGCCCACACTTCCCATTGAAATATTATTATTATTATTATTATTATTATTATTATTATTAATATTATTAATATTATTATTATTAAGTATTATTATTGCTAATTAAATATTATTATTACTAATTAAATATAATTATTAATAATAAATTTATATTTGTTAAAATTGTTCTTCATTTTAATTATTATTCAATATCATCATCATTATCATTATCATCAGCATAATAATAATAATAATAATAATAATAATAATAATCAGCATCATTATTATTATCATTATCATCATTATTCTGCATTATTAGCATGAATGCAGTGTGGCCACAATTGAACTCCCATGGCTCAAGGCCATGGGATCCCGGGAGTACTAGTTTTACTAGGTGAGCAAGGAGTCTACTCTGAATGTAGCTCAATGATGCAAGAGTAAGGTTACAGCTACACTGTGGAACAAATGCAGTTTGGCACCACTTTTACAGCTATGGGATCCTGGGTGTTGTAGTTTGGTAGTTTGGCAAAGAAGTTGATCTGCAACTCCCAGGATCCTGTCGCCTTGAGCCATGGCAATTCAAAGAGGTGTCAAACTGCATTAATTCTACAGTGTAGATGGACCCTAAAGGACTCTAAAGGACTTCCCATCCATCCTTCAGGAGTCAGATGAATTTAATGCTTCACCTAGACACGCAAAGTCTGCGGAAGGCGAACCTAAGCAGCTATTTTTATCCCTTTATTTTTGGGGCAAACCATCAGCTTGTATTAATGTCTCTGCCTGGACCACCATCGTCTCCTGTTTATTTCTCCTTCTCCCTCTTTTTTCCCTCCTTCCTTCTTTCAGTTGTATTTTTTTTCCAATTTAAAAAGCCAACACCACAGTTTTAAATGTGGAGAAAGTAGTAGGGTGTATCTACTTTAGAGAATCAAAGCAGCTTGGCATCACTTTAACTCAAGGCTAGCTGTCTTCACAGACCCGTCAGTGGCTTATGATACTATGAACCATCGCCTCCTCCTGAGAAAAATGTATAATATCACAAAGGACTACCATCTCACCCGCATAGGAAACCTGTTACAAAACAGGAGCTTTTTTGTTGAGTTCCAGGGCCAGAGAAGCGGATGGCGGTAACAGAAGAACGGCCTGCCTCAGGGGAGCGTGCTTGCTCCATCCATGCTCAACATCTACACAAATAACCAGCCACTGCCAGAAGGGACAGAGAGCTTCATCTATGCTGATGATCGTGCCATTACCGCTCAAGCAGGGAGCTTTGAGATGGTAGAACAGAAGCTTTCCAAAGCTCTAGGTGCTCTTACTGCCTATTACAGGGAAAACCAGCTGATCCCCAACCCATCTAAAACACAGACATGTGCCTTTCATCTCAAGAACAGACAAGCATCCCGAGCTCTGAAGATCACCTGGGAAGGAATCCCATTGGAGCATTGCAGCGCACCCAAATACCTGAGAGTCACTCTGGACCGTGCTCTGACCTACAAGAAGCACTGCCTGAACATCAAGCAAAAAGTGGGTGATAGAAATAATATCATACGAAAGCTGACTGGCACAACCTGGGGATCACAACCAGACACAGTGAAGACATCTGCCCTTGCGCTATGCTACTCTGCTGCTGACTATGCATGCCCAGTGTGGAACACATCTCACCACGCTAAAACAGTAGATGTGGCTCTTAATGAGACATGCCGCATTATCACGGGGTGTCTGTGCCCTACACCACTGGAGAAATTGCACTGCTTAGCCGGTATTGCACCACCTGACATCCGCCGGGAAGTAGCAATCAATAGTGAAAGGACCAAGGCAGAGACATCTCCAGCTCATCCTCTGTTTGGGTATCAGCCAGCACGTCAACGACTTAAATCTAGAAATAGTTTTCTAAGATCTACAGAGACACTCGCTGGAACACCTCAGCAAGCGAGAGTCCAAAAGTGGTAGGCTCAAACCCAGAACCTCAACCAATGGCTGATACCAAATGAGAGACTCCCCCTGGGCACACAGAAGACTGGGCGACTTGGAAGGTGCTGAACAGACTGCGCTCTGGCACCACGAGATGCAAAGCCAACCTTCAGAAATGGGGCTACAAAGTGGAATCCACGACATGTGAGTGCGGAGAAGAGCAAACCACTGACCACCTGCTGCAATGCACCCTGAGCCCTGCCACATGCACAATGGAGGACCTTCTTGCAGCAACACCAGAGGCACTCCAAGTGGCCAGATACTGGTCAAGGGACATTTAACCAACTACCAAACTCACAAATGTTGTATTTTATTTGTTTGTTTGCTTTGTTCTGTTAGAAATGTAATATAATTGACTGGTTAATCTGACACGACAAATAAATAAATAAATATCTGGACCATACTCTGCACAAATACTCCATATGCCCAAATGTGAACACTGGTGGAGTTTGGGGAAAATAGAATCTTGACATTTGGGAGTTGTAGTTTCTGGGATTTATAGTTCACCTACAATCACAGAGCGTTCTGAACCCCACCAACGATAGAATTGGGCCAAACCTCCTACACAGAACCCCCATGTGGGCCACAGCAACAAGTGACAGGGCTAGTATATAATAATATATAATGATATAATGTCTTATTATTGTGTATTTGTATATTTTAAGTTGTAATGTTTTGGATTGTGAGCCGCTTTGAGTCTCCATAGGGAGAGATAATGCAGGATACAAATAAACAAATAAAGATGGTGATGATGATTATGGTGATAATAATAATGATGATGATGATGATGATGATGATACTAAAAGTAAAGGTAAAGAGTTCCCTGGTCATTACGTCCAGTTGTGTCCCACTCTGGGGGGTAGTGCACATCTCCATTTCTGAGCTGAAGAGCCGGTGTTATCCGAAGACACCTCCAAAATCATGTGACCAGCATGAGTGCATGGAGCACTGTTACCTTTCTACACAAGCGGTACCTATTGATCTACTAACATTTGCATGTTTTCAAACTGCTAGGTTGGCAGAAGCTGGGCCTAACAGCAGGAGCTCACCCTGCTCCCCAGATTGGAACCGCCAACCTTTTGGTCAGCAAGTTCAGCAGCTCAGCGGTTTAATCCACTGCACCACCGGGGGGGGGGTGATGATTATACTAATAATGATTATAATAACAATAATGGCAATAATGATAATAATAATGACAGTCTAGTCAGTCTTGCAAACTGTCTTGCTCTAGTTTTGCAATAAATATCTCCTAGTCTCATCAATCCAACCTAGTTTGAGGCTGCCACAAAAACCAACTTTCTGGAGGAGAACAACTACTTTCAAAGTAAGAGATACACAATTAAACAAGAAATAACACTTTCAAATCAGAACATAAAGTTTTTCAAATTTTATATAGTATAGATAGATATACACATACAATATGTATTCTATGAGAAAGATAGATAAATAGATAGACCATATATTCTGTTAGATACATAGATAGATAAATAGACCATATATTCTGGTCTAATATATTCTATTAGACAGACAGAGAGATGACTGTATATTCTGTTAGATTCATAGATAGAGTATATATTCTATTAGATAGATACATACATGGATAGATAGAGTATTTTCTATTAGAGATAGATAGATAGATAGATAGATAGATAGATAGATAGATAGATAGATCCTATATATCCTTAGATAGATAGCTAGATAGATAGAGATAGATAGATGTAGCATATATCCCAATAGAGAAAGATATACATACATTATATTAGATAGATAGATAGATAGATAGATAGATAGACCATATATTCTGTTAGATACACAGATAGAGTATATATTCTATTAGATAGAAAGATAAATAGACCATATATTCTGGTCTAATATATTATATTAGACCAACAGACAGATATATGACCATATATTCTGTTAGATACATAAATAGAGTATATATTCTATTAGATAGATACATACATATATACATGGATAGATAGATAGATAGATAGATAGATAGACAGAGTATTTTCTATTAGAGATAGATAGATAGATAGATAGATAGATAGATAGATGTAGCATATATCCCAATAGAGAAAGATATACATATATTCTATTAGATAGATAGATAGATAGATAGATAGATGCATAAAGTGTACTATTAGATTATATATAGACAGACATATATATTCTATTAGATAGATAGATTCCAATGGATAGACACATATAGTATACTATTAGATAGATAGATAGATAGATAGATAGATAGATAGGCAGGCAGGCAGGCAGGCAGGCAGGCAGGCATATCATATATATTCATAGATAGACAGATGTAGCATATATCCCAATAGAGAACGATATACATATATTCTATTAGATTCTATTAGATAGAGTGATAGATAGATAGATAGATAGATAGATAGATAGATAGATAGAGACATATAGTATATATTATATTACATTGATAGGTAGATAGATATATGCACAGTGTACTATTAGATTATAGATAGACATATCAGATATATTTGATTAGATAGATAGATTCTAATAGATATATGCATACTATTAGATAGAGAGATAGAGAGATAGATCCTATGTATTCTTAGATAGATAGGTAGATAGACAGACAGATATATCATATATATTGTATTAGATAGATAGATTCTAATAGATAGACATATAATATATATATTCTATTTGAGTGAGAGTATAATCTAATAGATAGATAGATAGATAGATAGATAGATAGACATATCATATATATTCTTAGATAGATAGACGTAGCATATATCCCAATAAAGATATACATATATTCTATTAGATAGATAGATAGATAGATAGATAGATAGATGATAGATAGATAGATAGATAAACAGAAAGACAGACACATATAGTATATATTCTATTACATAGATAGATGATAGATAGATAGATAGATAGATAGATAGATAGATAGATAGATCCTATATATTCTTAAATAGGGAGATAGATAGATAGATGATAGATAGATAGATAGATAGATAGATAGTAGATAGATAGACCGGTATATCATATATATTCTATTAGATAGATAGATTCTAACATATAATATATTAGATTGGGAGTATAGTCTGATAGATAGATGGATGGATGGATGGATGGATGGATAGATGGATATAAAAGAAATAGAGATGGAGCTCTCTCTCTCTATCTAGTAGAATATCCATCCGTCCGTCCATCCATCATCTGTCTGTCTGTCTGTCTGTCTGTCTGTCTGTCTGTCTCTATCTATCTATCTATCTATCTATCTATCTATCTATCTATCTATCTATCTGCCTAACAGGATACCTCTCTATCGACCTGTCTCTCCATCTCTCAACCTAACAGCCTCTCTTCTGTATCCCGGGTGTGCCCATCTCCACAGGTCGCTGACTTGGGAGGAGACCCGTCCCTTCCAACTCTGGGCGGAGGGGCTTCTTCTTCAGGGCTTTCCCCCCAAGCCCCTTTTCTGATCCCCAGGCAAGAGAAGCCGTGTGAATGTGGCCCCTCTCCTCTCCTTCCTTCCAAAAGAACAACGGGGGTCTCCGGTTCGGAGAAACGGCACAAAAGGGGCCGACGCCGAGGAAGGAAGGAAGGAAGGAAGGAAGGAAGGAAGGAAGGAAGGAAGGAAGGAAGGAAGGAAGGAAGGAAGGAAGGAAGGAAGGAAGGAAGGAAGGAAGGAAGGAAGGAAGGAAGGAAGGAAGGAGCCGGAGAGAGAGAGAGGCCAAGGCGAGCCAGCCGGGCACCCTTCCCTGCTTCCCAGGCACACCTCCCTCCCCAAGAAAGCTTTCAAACTTCTCTCGCCCATCTACAGGGTTTTGGGTGCTGGGGGGGGGGGGGGGGTAGGAAAAGTCGGGAAAGAAGGTCCCAAAGTGGAAGCAAGGCATTTTTATATTTATTTGATTTTATTATTTTACATTATATTATATTATTTTCTTAATTTTTTTCTTTTTCTTTATGATATTATATTTTCATTCCTTGACTTTATTGTATTATTATTATTATTATTATTGTATTATCTTATTGTATTTTGCAACTTTATGTTATCTCATTATTATTTCATATTTTATTTTACTCTAATTTTCATTTCATTTCCATATATATAATGCAATATATCTAATATAAATAGAAATGCAATATATCTAATATAGATATAGCTATCCATATAAGATATATTGCATTTTATGTATTTGATTTTATTATTTGACATTATATTATTTTCATAATTTTTTATTTTTCTTTCTTATATTTTTATTCCTTGACTTTATTGTATTATTATTATTGTTGTTGTATTATCTTATTATTGTATTTTGTAACTTTATGTTATTATTTCATATTTTATTCTACTCTAATTTTCATTTCATTTTCGTATATGTATATGATATTAGATATATCTATCTATATTAGATAGATAGCATTTTATTTATTTGATTTTATTATTTTACATTACATTATATTATATTCTTAATTTCTTTATTTTTCTTTATTATATTATATTTTTATTCCTTGACTTTATTTTATTATTGC